>NW_022204365.1:0-44719 GCF_007655135.1 Punica granatum | reverse complement strand
TTGAATGCCACAGGAGAGTCTTATCAGCGCGACGCTTGTCACGGATTTCTTTTACTCATCTTCGGAACCATGCTATTCCCGTACTCGTCGAACCCTCACAGACGGGGCACTTGCTCAAGTCATCCTCCAAGTGGTAGGAGGCCATAGTTATGTGGAAGCCCGTTTTGGCTGAGACCATTCGGTCTCTTGACTATGTACGAGAGAATCGACGGGGCAGGATGAGAGGATCTCCACATTTGCTTCAGATTTGGCTTCTCGCACACCTCAGGCCGTTCGGCCTTTCTCATCCTTTTTCATGTATCACACCGACGAGCGATCACTCATCGCTCGCTTACTCTTCATGTGTTTCGACCTTCCGACCGTAACTACACGACTGGATGCAGTTTATGGAGGAGCTCACCCCAGCACAGTTTTTATGACTACACGTTGGAATCCTGGCGGTCCCATGATCATGGGATGTCCTTCGATTATAGGACTTCCTTAATCAGTCATTTGGGGAGCACACTTATCTTCCATCCCGAGTCATCAGACAACTCGGCGGGCTACAAGATATGCCTATAGAAGCAGATCGCACTTCACACTGCTTCAGATGGTCAAACACCACATTTCACTCCCGATAGGATTCTACGAGTTTAGAGAGGTCCGACGCTTATGGAGCACGCGCATCGTCCAGCAATTGTACTTTCCAGAACATCCCACTGACGAGGAGCGAGCTTTTGCAGCTACAGCAGCGTATGTGATGCAGTTCCATCCATATGGATTCGCACCTGTTCGTCGACTACGCATGCCACGGATACTGCCAACATCGCACGCAGACATTCGGATGCAGAGAGCTCAAGTCAAGGAGTCGCACGCACAGAGCTGCAGGTTATTAGGGCAGAACGAGATCGTCTTCGCTGTGAGCTAGTGGATATTCGCGCAGAACTCACTGATCACAGAGAGCTTCAGAGCGAGTTGGTTCAAACTCGTGCACGCTTAGCCGGCCAAGACAGGGAGATAGCGCGTTTGAACGCTACGCTGGATCTAGCGCAGGCAAGAGCGCGCAGGATCTCCCACCCTTGAGCTCATTTACTGAGCGTTTTTGCCTGTACAGAATTCGCGTAGCGCTCACTCAGCTACGGGTCGTAACAGTTGGCGGTTTAATGTTTATGTTTCCTTTTGAACAGACTGCCTTTGTAAATTATGAAACGCGAATCAAGCTGATGTAATGGCATTAGTGTTTTTAAACTCATACATCTCATGCATTTATATACTGTCATTTACATCTAGAAGATGGTTAACACATAACAATTGCACTTATACACTTACACATATATAGGTATTAACAAACTGGCGTCGCATCGATACCCTACTCGGGCACGCGGAAAAATGGCTGAAGAGCAACAACCTGTTATCTCGGAGCGAGACGCGCCACCGATGCCTGCACAGTCCATCCCGGAAGATACACGTGATGATATCATCTCCAGCACCTACAACGTATTCCGGTGCTATTCCAACGCACTTCCCTTCTCCTGCACAAGTGTCACCCAATGTTGTCGATCCCGTGCGCTTTGCCGCACTTGAAGGGATCGTTAATCAGTTGGCTGCCAATATGAACACCAATATGACAGAGCTCATGGCAATGCTTCGGGATCAAAACCGAGCTTCCTCAAGCCATACTCCGTCTCCTGAACGCAGGACAACTGTTCATCGGAATCCGATTGACCCTCCTATTTATGTGACTGATAGCGAAGATATGTCTTTTCCAGCAACGACATATGTGCCGACAATCACTCCAGTCAGTGATCCTATGCCACCACCACCGGCTCCGACATCAGTGCCATTTCCACCCGCGGCGTTCCTATCAACAGATCCCGCAATGATCACTTTGCCGCCGCTCACCATACCTACTCAATCCCCCATTTACACCGTTCCACCACCCGACGGTTCCTCCAGTCGCGATCACACAAGTCCCTGCTCCCACTATGGAACCTTTTTCATTCCAAGCTCCACAAACCCAAATGAGCTTCTCCTACCAAACTCCACCGCCTCTAAATATTCCTCCCACTGAGCCTGGCACACCTACTCATGCCGCACCTGCAATTCTACCGACGAACATTCCTCCTGAAAATGAACAGGAGAAAAGAATGAAGAGAATGGAGGAAACCATTCGAACCCTCCAAGCAGGCACGTCCCGTCATGACTTCAGCGACAGTGACTGGAATCTCTTTCCAGCATGTTGTTACCCCCTAAGATCAAATTCCAGATTTCAAGAGGTACGACGGGACCAAAGACCCTCGGCATCATCTCCGTCACTACCATAGCAAAATGCTTCCGTATTGGGATTATGAGGAATTTGTCGTCCAGACTTTCCAAGACAGTCTTACGGGATCAGCGCTAGATTGGTTTATGACCCTGAAAGCCGGCGACATCTCTACATGGACAGATCTCTCTCAGAAATTCCTCGACCAATACCGATTCTGTGCAGAGACACCTCCTACTCTTCTTGATCTTAGCATGGCAGAGATGAAAGAAAGTCAAACTTTCGAAGCATACGCAACGGAATGGAGGGGAAAAGCGGCAAAGCATATACCTCCAATCACTGAGCGTCAGCAAGTTCAACTGTTTCATTCTACGCTCAGAGGCGCGTATTATTCACATCTCCTGGCTCATACTTCCTCTTTCTCAGACCTGATTGAGGCAGGAAAGAAGTTGGATATGGGAGTTAAGTTAGGAAGAATTGAAGATCCGGCAAGGAATAAAGACAGAGAGACACCGAAGAAACAAACTGCCGGAACATCCAGAAGAGGCAAAAACGCGACTATCGGCATCGTCAATCCTGGACATCAAGCTCCACACCCAATGTCGGTGGACTACGCCCCTGCATTACCGATTTCTCAGCCATATGCGCATCCCGTGCAGTATATGCAACCTCATCAAACGCCGCAAGCTTACTTCTCAACCCCGCCCACTGTTATCCAGTCGCAACCTCCGCAACCGTACCCTTCTGTTCAAGTTCAACCAGTTAGACCCCCGACTTCGAGGCCTCCTCAGCCGGCTCAACGTGTCCCAGCTCCTAGAACTCAACAAGACAATACTGCTCAACCGCGTTCACGCAAGCAATACACCAATTTGCCGGCTCCTCCCTCTTACATATTCAGACAGCTCCTTGCAGGCGACAAGATCAAAACGGAAGCACCAAATCCTCGTTTCGATCCGTCCATGCAGAACCAGAATCTTCGATGCGAATTTCATCGGGGTGCTCCTGGTCATACCCTGGACACTTGTTGGAGACTCCGGGATAAAATTCAGGAGATGATTGATGCAAGACAAATCTCCTTTAATGAGGTGAAGCCGCCAAATGTCCGTGCAAATCCTCTTCCGGATCATGGATCAGGTGCAGGACCTTCTGTGAACATGATTAGCATTGCTGCTATTGAGGAGGAAGAAGATGCGCGAAAGCCCTCAATTCCATTTGCTATTAACTATGCTCCAGTAGAACTCGCATTCGCTCCCGCCCCGTTCGTTATAGAAGTTCCTGCAAAGGAGCCTTATCACGATAGTCGAGTTCCCTGGACATACGAGAGCGAGGTTGCCAGTGCAGAATTGAAGATGAGCACGATGGGAATCACGCGTTCGGGACGAGTATATCAGGGTCCAGAGCATATTGACAAAGGAAAGGCTCTTGCTACTGAATCCTCAATCGCTCCAAAAGCCGTGTCATTCTCTACAAAGAAGGTCACCGATCAAGAAGCCGAAGACTTCATGAAGGTGATCAAAGCAAGCGAGTACAAAGTGATCGAGCAAATGAGCAAGTCACCAGCTCATATATCATTGCTCGCATTGCTTTTGAACTCCGAACCTCATCGGAACGCTTTGCTGAAAGTTCTCACCGCGGCACAAGTCCCGAAAGATACTGCACCGAATAGAATTGAGGAGACGGTGAATTCTATTTTCTCAAATCAGATTTCCTTTTCGGAAGACGAAATTCCCACGGAAGGACAAGCACATTTGCGGGCGTTGCACATAGTTTGCAAGTGCAACAACCACATCGTTGGTCGAGTCATGATCGACAACGGCTCTGCTCTTAACGTTTGCCCCGTCTCCACGTTGAAACAGATGAACGTGGACATGAGTCACATTCGTGCAAGCAAGACCACCGTTCGAGCCTTTGACGGCTCTAAGAGAGTGGTGAACGGTGAAATTGATCTCCTAATCGAGGTGGGTCCTTGCTCATTCTCTATTACCTTCCAGATCTTGGAAATACCCAATGCTTTTAGTCTCCTACTTGGAAGACCATGGATTCACGCCGCCGGCGCCGTTCCTTCATCATTGCACCAGAAGTTAAAATTCTTTGCCGAAGCAAACTCATCACTGTCAACGGCGAGGAAGATTACGCGGTCTATAAAGAAACGGCCATCCCTTATATCAGCATTGGAGAAGATCAGAATCTCCCTTTCCATTCTTTTGACATGATCTCCGTAATTCGAGACTACGGAGAGGTTAGTCCATCGCGAACTGATCGCATGATTGGAAAGGTTCTCTTGAAGAACAATTATGTCCCTGGAACTGGACTCGGGGCACGCGCACAGGGAATCCTTCGACCAATCGAAATGGAGGAATACCGCAATAGGAGGGGACTCGGCTTTCGCCCTTCCTGCCATGAGGTCACACAAGCCCGTCGCGGAAAACATCTACACCACCTTGCTGCACATTATGGGAAGCTCTATAGGGGCATGCCATTTCCACCACTCTCACAGTTTTTTGCAGCACCACCACAAATCATGGGAGACACCTCAGAGAACCCAATCACTGAAACAGATGACTTCTCTTCGGATGCGGTTGAAGCGTTTTTGGCTTTGCCAGCCATACATGCCGTCATTGAGGAGACATCTTCTAAGGTTCATATCCGTCCTGCACAGGAGGATGAGGAGCTTACCAACTGGACTTCAATCCCGCTCTACTCGGCCATAGTTGCCGATGTGTAAGACGGTCTTTATACATAATGCTACCTGCATGTCGGCAATGCCATAAGCCACATGACAGAAGAGGGGTTTTTGTTATGGCTTGTTAATAGAATCCCTGCATGTTTTTGATTTCCTGTCCCTAAATTCTCTCTTGCACTCGCTTCTAACATCTTTAATTTCTAAGACAATTCACTTTCATGTCCAGGCTCCAATCGAATCCAAATCATGGATATAACGATTCGGATTCACTCGAAACACATCTCGGAAAGTCCCTACCCATATACTTCGGGGAAGGACTTGACGAGGATGGTCGCGTGCCCGAGATAGAAGAGAGTTTGCATCGTCTCGAAAACCACCAACTCACTTCCGTTGAGCCAACCGAAGACATCAACGTAGGCAATGCAGGCGAACCACGCACCCTTAGAATCGGAATAGGACTCGACTCTGCACAGAGGACCCGAATGATCGACTTCTTGACAGAGTACCAGGAGGTCTTCGCTTGGTCCTACGCCGATATGCCAGGCCTAGACCCCTCAATCGTAAAGCATTTCCTCCCACTCGATACTGAAAGATTCCCACCCAAACGCCAACACTTGCGACGTCAAAGAGCTGACCTTCTCTTACGCATTAAGGAAGAAGTCATCAAGCAAGTAGACGCGGGATTCCTGGAGGTATGCAATTACTCTGAATGGGTAGCGAACATTGTTCCAGTGGAAAAGAAAAATGGGAAAGTCAGAGTCTGCATCGACTACCGAGATCTCAATAGGGCTAGCCCAAAGGATAATTTTCCGCTGCCACACATCGATGTCTTGGTGGACAATACAGCACGCCACTCACAATTCTCCTTCATGGACGGTTTCTCTGGATACAATCAGATTCAGATGGCCGAAGAAGACAAAGTCAAGACCACATTCATCACGATGTGGGGTACATTTTGCTACAAGGTCATGCCTTTCGGTCTCAAAAATGCCGGGGCAACCTATCAACGAGCAATGGTCACTCTCTTTCATGACATGATGCATAAAGAGATCGAGGTCTATGTAGACGACATGATCGCGAAGTCCAAAGAAGGAGAAGATCATTTGGTTAACCTCAAATGATTGTTCGACCGCCTCAAGAAATACAAACTCCGACTTAACCCAACAAAATGCACATTTGGCGTCAAGTCAGGGAAATTGTTAGGGTTTATAGTCAGTGAGGAAGGCATCAAGGTCGACCCTGACAAAGTTAAAGCGATCATGGAATTGCCCCCTCCATCGACAGTGCGCGAAGTGAGGAGCTTCTTAGGACGGCTGAATTACATCGCGCGTTTCATCGCAAATTTGACAGACAAGTGCCAACCACTCTTCCGTTTGCTTCGCAAGAATGCAGCGGTCGAATGGGATGATGAGTGTCAGAAAGCTTTTGATACCATCAAGGCATATTTAAGTCAGCCGCCGGTGTTAGTTCCACCTTCACCTGATCGTCCTCTCATTTTGTACTTGACGGTGCGCCGACAATCCATCGGATGCATGTTAAGACAAAAGGACGAGTCCTCTCACGCAGAGCGAGCCATTTATTATTTGAGCAAAAAGTTCACTGAAGGGGAGTCCAACTACCCTGATATAGAGAAAATGTGTTGCGCACTTGTGTGGGTCATGCAGAGACTCCGGCAATACACTCTCTACCATACTGTTCGCCTGCTGTCGAAGACAGATCCTTTGAAATATCTGCTTAGTACTCCGTCCTCCATGAGGAACATAGCAAAATGGCGTTGCCAACTGACGGAGTACGACATCGAATATGTGTCGCGCACATCAGTCAAGGGCCAAGCGATAGCAGATCATTTAGCAGAATTCCCGATTGTCGATGACACACCGATCGACTCTGATTTCCCCGACGAAAAAATCCTCCAAATGAGTGGTGAGGAGGAAACCACCAGATGGAAGATGTACTTCGATGGTGCAGTTAATTCCACCGGATCAGGGATTGGCGCAGTGCTGATATCCCCGGAAGGGCGCCATTTTCCTGTTGCAGCGAAGATTGATTTCCCCTGCACCAACAACATAGCCGAATATGAGGCATGTATCCTCGGCTTGCAGGCGGCAATCGACCTCAAAGTCAAGGAGCTTGAAGTGTTTGGAGATTCCATGCTCACAATCTTTCAGACACTCAAACAATGGAAGACGAAAGATCCAAAACTGGTGCCATATCATGAGTACCTTGAAGACTTGACAGAAAACTTCAAGGACATCTCATTTACATACACACCACGCATGAAGAACCAGTTCGCTGATGCACTCGCAACACTCGCTTCCATGGTTAGCATTACAAAAGAGAATCTCATCGAGCCCCTCGAATTTGAGATTGCTCAGGGTCCTGCCCATTGCGATGTAATCGACGCTATCGACGGCAAGCCGTGGTACGCAGACATTAAACACTTGCTACAAACGGGTCAGTTCCCAGCATTCACCGATCGACATGACCGGAGGACTCTTCGGCGCATTGCAGCAAATTTCTTCCTGAGCGGTGAAATCCTTTACCGCCGTTCTTTCGATGCCACACTGCTTCGGTGTGTTGATGAGAATGAGGCACAACGCCTCATGGAAGAAGTGCACGAGGGAAATTGCGGACCTCATATGAACGGGCTCATGCTAGCAAAGAAGCTCATGCGACTTGGGTACTTCTGGTCCACCATGGAGACTGACTGCGTCAAACATGTCAGGCACTGTCACTTGTGTCAAGTTTAAGCAAATCAGATCAGAGCACCACCCAATGAGCTGCATCCAATGGCTGCTCCGTGGCCCTTTTCAATGTGGGGCATGGACGTGATTAGTCCTATTAACCCCAAAGCATCCAATGGGCACTTGTACATATTGGTAGCTATCGACTACTTCACCAAATGGATCGAAGCTATCACTCTTGCATCAGTCACTGCAAAGACCGTGGCACGCTTCCTCAGACGTGACATCATTGCACGTTACGGGGTCCCTGCGACACTTGTCACAGACAACGCCAAGAATTTGAACAATAAGCTCATCGATGAGCTCTGTGCACAGTTCAAGATTCTACACCGCAACTCCTCTCCGTATCGTCCACAAATGAACGGTGCAGTAGAGGCAGCAAACAAGAACATAAAGAAGATCATCGAAAAGATGACAGTTAATTACAGAGACTGGCACGAGATGCTCCCATTCGCACTCTTGGCGTATCGGACTTCTATCCGCTCGTCCACTGGATCAACCCCATACTCTTTGGTCTACGGCATGGAAGCAGTTCTTCCAATCGAAGTAGAGATTCCCTCTATGAGGATCCTTGCCGAGTCCAAGCTCAAGGAAGCAGAGTGGGCAAAGCAACGCTACGAACAGCTCAATCTCATTGATGAGAAGCGGCTAACAGCACTTTGCCACGGTCAGTGCTATCAGCAAAGAATGGCCCGAGCTTTTAACAAGAAAGTTCGTCCCCGCGAGTTCAGCCCCGGCGACCTCGTCCTGCGAAAGGTTCTGCATATTGCCCCTGATTCCAGGGGCAAATTCGCTTACAAATACGACGGTCCCTTCATTGTTAAAGAAGTCTTTGACGGTGGGGCAATCATTCTCAATGATATGGATGGGAACGAGAATGCTCTTCCGGTCAATGCTGATACACTCAAGAAATACTATCCATGATAGTGTTTCTCTCATTCCACGTGGATGTTTTCCTCAAATGCACATTTACATTTCTTTACTTTCTTCGCATGTACAATCTCCCAGCATTTTCATTTCCGCTTATTAATACACTCCCCGCTTCTGCCTTTTTCCCTTTCTCTGAACTTGTCCTGAGAGAAAAATAGTAAATCTCCCGCTAGGTTGAAAACCTCTTTGAGGCGGCCTAGGCAAAAATTAGGGAATGAGGGGCACGGTTTAAAATCCCGAAAAAGGGGAATCGTGGCAAAAGGAGAGTACAAAGCGAAATCCTCGCTAGAGTGAAAACCCGAAAAGGCGCTCTAGGCAAAAGTTAGAGGAACCGAGAGGTATGACCAAATCCAATTGGGACGGTCATAGCAAAAGGTGAGCTCTAAATGAGAAAAGAGTCTAAAAGAATACCCCGCTAGGTCGTCACGCATCTTGCGACCTAGGCAAAAGTTAGGGGCCTTCGGCAGCTCGACTATGAAGTAACAACTACACTCAGTGTGAAGCGACAACAAGTAGTAGTTTGGCAGTCTCCGATGCAAGCAAACTCTCTTTGACTCTCACAGCACAAGACACGTTTCGACATGCAGTCGAATCGTCGTATCCTTGATATGGAGGATCCCAAAATCCCTCCATTTTCCTTAATGCAAATTCTACGGGTCAAGCCCATTCTGTAAATATAAGCCTTTTGTCGAGTCACAATCTAGTGGGAGACGACCACCCCTTTAAATGGTCATCATGTTCAAATCCCCAAAGCATTATTATTCAGACTTCTTGATACATCTTCATTATGGCTATAGAGTAGGATTGACAACCACTATTAGCCCTTTTGATTCTAGTTGCAGGAAGCAGGATTTGAACCCCGAAAAGAGTTTCTTTTTGACGAATGCATGTCTGTCTTATGCCAAAGGCTACAGTCTAAATCCGAAGAGAGACCTTCAGGACAACACTCCAGGCACTCAGTTACATCGCAATCAGTTGGCGAGCAATGAAACGTCCCACCACAGCATTGATTGCGACATGGACGAAATCAACGAGGGAAGGAACACAATGATTCCTTCCACACCTCACACCACTCCCCAGTGTTTGCATTTACTTCTCACACATTTATTTCTGCAATGCACTTTCATTAGCGTGCACCCTCTCAGGACTGCAGTGCACATTTATTTCCGCAATGCACTTTCATTAGCGTGCACCCTCTCAGGACCGCAGTGCACATTTATTTCCGCAATGCATTTTCATTAGCGTGCACCCTCTCAGGAATGCAGTGCACATTTATTTCCGCAATGCACTTTCATTAGCGTGCACCCTCTCAGGACCGCAGTGCACATTTATTTCCGCAATGCATTTTCATTAGCGTGCACCCTCTCAGGACTGCAGTGCACATTTATTTCCGCAATGCATTTTCATTAGCGTGCACCCTCTCAGGACTGCAGTGCACATTTATTTCCGCAATGCACTTTCATTAGCGTGCACCCTCTCAGGACTGCAGTGCACATTTATTTCCGCAATGCACTTTCATTAGCGTGCACCCTCTCAGGACTGCAGTGCACATTTATTTCCGCAATGCATTTTCATTAGCGTGCACCCTCTCAGGACCGCAGTGCACATTTATTTCCGCAATGCATTTTCATTAGCGTGCACCCTCTCAGGATTGCAGTGCACATCGCAAGTCCACCGGGTAGGCGCCTTTGAACCATGCAGTTCATTCGGTATGCACCCCGTGCATATTGCAAACTCGCCGAGCA
Organism: Punica granatum; assembly: GCF_007655135.1. Classification (NCBI taxonomy): domain Eukaryota; kingdom Viridiplantae; phylum Streptophyta; class Magnoliopsida; order Myrtales; family Lythraceae; genus Punica; species Punica granatum. The sequence continues at coordinate 34,375 of NW_022204365.1, read as the reverse complement.
AGCGCTCGTGCATCTCGCAAGTCCACCGGGTAGGCGCCTTTGAACCATGCAGTTCATTCGGTATGCGCCCCGTGCATATTGCAAACCCTTCGGGTCAGTCCCGACTACTTTTCCTGCATTGGGGTCAGTCCCCTTCGGGTCAGTCCCGACTACTTTTCCTGCATTGGGGTCAGTCCCCTTCGGGTCAGTCCCGACTACTTTTCCTGCATTGGGGTCAGTCCCCTTCGGGTCAGTCCCGATTACTTTTCGTGCATATTGCAAACCCCTTCGGGTCAGTCCCGATTACTTTTCTTGCATTGGGGTCAATCCCCGTCGGGTCAGTCCCGACTTTAATTGCCTGTTTCAGCTTTGTTCCGAACTCTACATGTTATTGTGCACATCTCACCATATTCCCTCTTATTAGGTACAACATCCTACATATCCAAAACAAAAAGGAGAGGGCCATATAGGAAATTCCATTTTGATCATTGCTATCAAACTGGGGTGCTTTTGAAATCTTTGATTGCATCCTCTACTCGAGCAAGCAGTCAAAGAGGGGCAAGCTGTCAGCACCCCATTTTGGCTCACCATTCCAAACAATGATATTAGCAATGACCCAAGCCACGACTTGAGCAGAATACAGAAAACGGCTCGGCAGAGCAAGAAATCACTATTCATCCTCAAGTTGGCAAAATTGAGCAAATGGCCCATGGACATGACAGAAGGACTCTAGGGGTCACCAAAGGGGAACAGAGCGACCAAAGAACTCAACAATGTCCAAAACCGGCGTTTTCAGTGTATTACACGGACGACACTATTTTCCGATAGTTCGCTCGGTCATCGGAAGATAGTGAATATTGGACTCCAAAAATCCACACCAGTGCCAAATAGATGAAGAGTGTCCCCAAAGGCATTTTGCAAATCATCTGTTCTATACAGAACAACTTTCTGTATACAGACAACTTTTCAGTGGAAGTCCAAAAATGCCGGTTTCCTGGAGAAAAGTTAATTCCAAATATCAGACGCGGCCATGCCCCATCAGCACACAGAGTAGGAACAACGCTTCAGATTGTCTTTTGGAAGTCACACAGACACTTCAAATGACTTCCGAACGGCAAAACAAGCATACCCCTCTTCAGAAGAGCATAACCGGAGAAGGGTCTGATGGAATTACGGCAAACGAAGTTCATACTGCATTGCCCAGAAAACTCTAGCAGACATTCACAATTGGGCAAAACAGACAGCAAAACCCTTCGCGGTTTCCCGAGTAACCTCCGAAGAGCGGAAATGACCATTTTCAGTGGAAATCCATATCCGGAGGTCCTCTTTGGGGAAATTTGACGCCGAATGCTTACGTTACACAATGCTAGCCTTCTTAAGGCTCAATGTGGAGTCGTCGGAATAATTCACACAACTCATCTAGATCTCTCAAACAGTGCTTTAGAGGTCTCAGATACACTCTTCAAGTCCTTGGAGGTCTAATCTTGACAAACAGAAATTACAGTAATCTCCGGAGTGCCCAAGCAACTCAGAAGTCATCTTGAGAAAACCAGTCTCGGCCTCCTAGGACGTCTCCGGCCCCACGTTAGCATTACCGGCTTAAGGGATGATTGTTCACGTGGTTTGACAACTTATGCCAAAATGACCAACATGAGATGCAGACACGGGATATGCTGTCAGAAGCGGACAACTTCGCCCCGATCACTTGCAATGGGCAAAATCGGCTCCCGAGCCCCACACACATCCGGGACATTTCTCAATAGAAAATGTCAATCTTGGGCTCATTAACTCCGTTTTCACGCGTATACAGACAATTCGACGTTCAATTCGAACCACGAACTTCGAATACGCGACCAATCGAGACCCGAGTCTTTTCCCGGTTTCTCCTCACAAGCCGTGGGACCCACGGGCTGCCCAAGGGCAACCGCCCTTTGCCCCAAACTTTTTGGCCTTTTCCCCTTTCCTCTCTTGCCCTCACCTAGCCCAAAATATCTTTGGTCTTCCAAGTCAACACTCAAGCCATTAACTCCACCTCCATTAATGCTTCTTGGCTCTTCCTCATCAAGATACTTGGATGACATTCATCCTCATCTCCATTAGGGCAACCGACCTTCATTAATGAGGCCCTTAATGGTGCTTTGTTTTGCTTAATTGCTCATTAGCTTCACATATATATTGCCTATTTGTGATTAAGCTAATCATTCATGAAGCACACCTCATCTTGCTAGTTTCTCCCTCTAGAAAATGCTCTCAACTCCTTAGGAACCAGCAGCAAGCAAAGAACTTCATGAAAATCAAGAATCAAGCCAAATAGCTTTGGAGTTTAGGTCGGGATCCATAGCGGGCACTATTCCGACTTATATCCAAAATTCTTCAAACTTCATAGACGACATGTTTCGGACCCAAGGATTCCATTTCTGAACCCAGTTTTTTAGTTTGGAGTCGTTTGCTTATCATTTTGGATCATTTCGGGTGAAGTTGGAGCTCTCGGGTGAACAGTGCCCGTCACCAGGCGTCACCGAGCGCAGCCAGGCGTCACCGAGCGCAGCCAGCATCCGCAGCCAGGCGTCACCGAGCGCAGCCAGCATCCGCAGCCAGGCGTCACCCGCGCACGCCCGCGCCCGTCACCAGCGCACGCCCCGCCCGTCACCAGCGCACGCCACGCCCGTCACCAGCGCACGCCCGCGCCCGTCCCCGCGCACGCCCGCCCGTCACCAGCGCACGCCCGCGCCCGTCCCTGCCACGCCCCGCCCGTCCACCCGCGCACGCCGCGCAGCGCCGCCGAGCCCATCACCCCGCACGCCGCGCCCGTCATCCGCGCACGCCCCGCCCGTCACCCGCGCACGCCGCGCCCGCCATCCGCGCACGCCCGCGCCGCCGCCCGCGCACGCCGCGCCCGTCCCCGCGCACGCCCCCCCGTCACCCGCGCCGCCCGCACGCCCGCGCCCGTCACGCCCCGCGCCCGTCACCAGCGCACGTCCGTGCCCACTAGCTCCCGTCACCGTGCTCGACCGTGCCCGTGCACGTCCATCCTTGCACCCGAATACCCTTTTAAGGGTTCCACCGAGTCACCCGACTCTCAAACACTTCCCCGACTCTTTCCTCGTATTCCGAGGCTAGGTAAAACACTTTCGACTTAGAGGAGTTAGGACTTTTTATATTTTTGCATGGCTATGGAGTATTATGGTGTTTTCATGCATGTTTCATTCACAAGATTTAATTTTTATGCAATTTTATGTTATATTATACACGTACACTATCTTAGGACTTGCTACCATGTCGGAAAGGGGCTTGGATCATCATAAAGAAGACTATCCCGACCCTATTATGGCACATTAAGTCTCGGCCAATTCTCTAAAGGAGAGGGTTGAGATTTAAATTGCTCTTTTCGGGTTAAGATCGGTCTCCTTAGCCTATTCAAGTTAATTTCCGAGTTTGTTTATCATTATTGCATGCATGAAGCCGGTGTTATGTTATCCTTTTCCTTAATTAACACGTTTGTGAATGTTTGTATGTTTGAATGAGCTAAACAAATCGTGATAACGCCGGCTTTTGTTAAAAAAGGGTGCTATTTATCACGGTCGATGTTTGAGCATGCGAGAAATAATTAAACCACGATTAGGAAATCGTTCGTGACTCGGATAGAGCCATGAGAACCTTCGGCCACCCTTCACAAGATGAAGCCGAGGGCTTCTTGGCCTTCCTTGAGTCAAGAATGAATTCCTTATCTCAAGTTTAATTTGTTGATCGGATGATGTGAAGTTTTACTTCAATGTCTTTACGATTCCCATATTAAAATATCATGTAAAGACTCTTTTAAACAAAGCATGCATGGATTCGAGTATCGATGACTAATTCGGGTCCATTTGGTTATGAGGATAGTTTCGGTCATTAGACCAAATTATCCTCGATCCTTATGGAATCGTCTTGGTCGTCGAGTCGCGAATCGTTTTCACAATTAATGCATTCGGCACAACCCTTAAGCATTAATGCCACAAACTGGTTAATCGGGACGCTCACACGATTAAACTCACTTCACACTGATAAAGTTTACCCGAATTGGACATTAACTGATAACTCGCGTCGACGAGTCGTCAAAGGATGTTGGTGCCCTTTTTAAACTTATCAATTTCAAAACCCGAAACGTGCGGTCCGATGTAGCATGGACGTCTAAAAAGGGCTTTTGTGTCTCAACTTGAGTTTTCACTTGATTCCAGGTAACTCATGTCAAGATACAGAAGATCTTTCTGGATCACTTCCGGACAGATCAACCGATTCTTTGGCTTTTTCAGGGTTCTTGCACAACCCTGGATGATCCAGGGAATCGGTCGACACCGGCTACAGGCCGAGGTGGCCCGCACTGTGATGTTTCCCCTTTTTTCTGAAAACAATTTTCAAATAAAGGGCAAAATCATCTTTTCACAACCCCGCGACATCTTTAGGGTTAGCATAATAGAAACACTACAGTACGGGATAAGAACGGGCTACCTGTTCAGGTGCAGGTTCATCTGCATAGCCTTTTCTTATCTAACTGATGAGTTTCTGCGATCCTAACATAGACTCGGGTAACTAGAACAGTTGATCCTTGTCAGAAAACCTGTGAAATGCTGATTAACCTTTCACTCGACCTAACCAAACACTAGATAATGGTTAGGAGGAATTCTAGATTCCAAATCTAGAGTCAAAACACGAGTTTGGTTAATTCAGTGGTAATTCAGTGTCACAATACAGAACAACTGTAAAAGCGATTCACACACCTGAGATTTGACTCTCTTTGTCAAGTTCTCAAAACAAAGCCGAATGCTGAAACATTGGCATATGTTTGATTGTTTAGCATATGGCATTTGCTTGCAAAAACACCCTTGGGTTAATAATCTGTTAATTCACGTAAACACGACAATAACAAACACTTTGTCTGTTATTAACATGTTGCGTGTTATCTTTCCGCACCTGTTTGCCATGCGGGTCGAGCCTGATCCCTAGGCCGAATAATATTAGGGTTCAACGCCCTAATCATCGAGCACAGGGTCCAACACCCTAATCAACAGTCACAGGGTCCAACGCCCTATTCAGTGAGAGCGTCCATTGAATTTCAGTTCTTCGGTCTTTTCCCTAAACTCACGGTGAGCTAGAGTGGAATAATAACCGAACGCAAAACGATTGGAATTCGACCCTTTTGTAATTTGTATTTATTGTTTTCGAGAGCATTGTAAGGATTTTATTTTGTACATTTATTCTGTAAGAATTCCAGTCGGTGAGCGAATGGTCCGAGAGTCGAATTAATCAAATCGGTCTAATGCTTGCCCAGACACAAGTAAATCCAAGATCTCGCGGTTTTGGTTCACGCAGGGATTCAACCTCCATGGTTCGATGAATTGTAACGCAAGATTGTGAACCAATTCCCTGACACACAGATTTACTTCTCTCTTGGCTTCTCAACCGACATCGTTTAATTCATCGAGTTTACGGTGTCAAAACGTGCGAGCTGAGCGCAACTTAATCCACGCGGTAAATAATAAAACATGCAAGCCTAGCAAACCAGAGTACCGAAAGGGCGTGCGGGATATAGGCCCGCACGTAACATGAACCCCCGAACAAGAACTTTCCGGTTCCGTACAGACCAATGCCTTAACAACAACTAGGTGTTCCATACCCCTAGACCCGGGTAACTTATCCGCCCTCGACCTTCGGGTCGTAAAATGATAAGTGGCGACTCCTTCTCTCACGCGTGTCCGTCACGCGTCCCCACGGGAAGGTGGACGTTCCGACCAAGCCGCGCGATCCAAAAGCGCGCGATGCGGGCCCCGACGAGAGTCCACATTCGGGTCCGTACACTACGGGTTGTAAACAGTAAATAGCGACTCCTTCTCATGCGCGTCCGTCGCGCATCCTCACAGGAAGGTGGATACTCCCAAGCCGCGTTTGCTTAGGTGCGCGCATGCGTGCCCCGACGAGATTAAATTCGGGTGCGCACAGCTTGGCGACTCCCCTGGGGATTTTAGAGGGTTCGGGCTCGATTCCGTTTGCTTGCTTGCATGTTTATTTACCGCTTTCCGTACATTTATTTTCAAGCACATTTATTTCACGCGTGCATTGCATATCATGCTAGCTTCTTACGGACCTTGTCCGACATCCCACGGGCACCAATATAGGAAGCTAGGTTAGTCAGAGGTTCCGAGTAAGGGAACGGATCGAGTCGGCTATGCCACCGAACCGGCCCCCAAAGATCCTCGCTCGATTTCAAGGAATTCACACCCTTGAGTCGGGAGCCCCCATCCCTAGTTAGCGGTTCTCCCAGTAGCACCGAAAACCATGCATACACAGGGACCGTCATGCTGGACCAACTTTTACCTCCATGCCGTCAACCGACCCAAAAGTCGAGTCCTTGAGTCAGCCCGTAGTTTTTTTAGGACGGGCATTTTGTTGTTTTTGTAAGAAAGAGCGATGTATACTGTAAAGAACACAACTATAATTTATCTTTCCGCACTGCATACATTCTTTTCGAAAAAAAATTAGGACATTTGCATTGATTTGATTCTAAAAACGTTAAGCCGGCATCTCCTCCATCTAGGTAAGGATGGACCGCCCGGCTCCCGGTCTCAAACTCGAAGCAATCACGCCGCCAAGGCAGGACATCATGCGCATCTGGAGGGCTCTCCGACCGGTAGACCACGCATTCATCCGGGGCATCATCGGAGACGTGGTTATGCTCACCGAGACCCCGGTAGACTGGATCTTCTTGAGGACCGCCGCCGAATTTTGGGATCCCGAGCACGCAGTATTCCACTTCCAGGGGACGGAGCTAGCACCTACGATCGAGGAATACATGGCACTCATCCAGAGGCCTACGCCCACGACCCACGGCATCTTCGTGCCGAATCCATTCACCACCGTCCAGGGTCAGCTCTCCACTCTTCTCCGCATACCCGCTCAAGACTTCCACGAGGAGCTTCATCAAAGGTGGGATCAAGGCATCCGGATTGCATGGCTCTCCGATTGGACGCTCCTCCCCGCAATGACGCCTACAACGGCTTCCTATCAGCGCGATGCCTGCCATGGATTCCTACTCTTGATCTTTGGCACTCTCCTGTTTCCGTACTCGCTGAACCTCATTGACGGGGCTATAGCCCAAGTCGTCCTCCAAGCGGTAGGAGGCCATAGTTACGTGGAGGCTTTACTAGCCGAGACCGTCCGGTCTCTTGACTATGTTAGGGAGGTTCGGCGTGGCAGGATGAGGGGATCCCCGCACTTGCTTCAGATTTGGCTTCTTGCGCACATCCGCCCCTTTTGCTCATCACATCCGTTCTCCTTCATCTCCGACGAGCGTTCGTTGATCGAACGCCTTGCACCAGTCATCCCACCGCCCGAGCACAGCTTCTCGGAATGGAGGTGTTTTTGGCGTGAGTTGACGCCCGCACGGTTCGTATGGGTCGCCCGATGGAATCCCGGCGGCCCCATGATCACGGGATGTCTTGGAATTGAGGGAGTTCCCCTTCTCAGCCACTTGGGGAACACCCTCATATTTCCCGGCCGGGTAATCAGACAGCTCGGCGGCCTACGGGACATTCCGGCCGACGCGGACTGCCTACCTTTCCGCATCCAGTGGGCCGACTCTACATCCATGGCCCCCGATAGATTCTTACAGATTCGGGAGATTCGCCGCCAACGGGACGTTAGCACCATACAACGCCTGTACTTCCCCGAGCACCCCACCGACGAGGAGCGAGCGTTCTCCGCCACCTCAGCATACGTGGCCCGATTCTACCCGCAAGGATCGACACCACCACAACGGTCCCAGGCCGCCCCGACTCCTCGCGCTACATCTACCCTTCCTCCTGAAGCCGAAAGCTCCATCCAAGCGGCCATGCATGCGGAACTTCGGGCCGTTAGGGAGGAGCGAGATAGGCTCCGTTGTGAGCTCGTCGATTCCCACGCAGAGGTCGCGGACTACAGGGAGGTTCAGACAGAGCTGACTCGAGTACGCGCCCGAGTCACGCATCTAGATCGGGAGATGGCCCGTTTGAGCGCGCAGTTAGATCGAGTGCGCAAGAGGGCGCGCGACCTCGTCCACCCCTAGGATTAGCTGATGCGCCTTTTTTTGCCCTCGCTCGGACCTACGCCGCTTCCAAACGGCCACCGAGCGCAAAGGGATGCCGGCTTTACTCTTATGTTCCTTTCTTTTCCTCCGAATGTTCTATTTTGTAAAACTATGGAGCTTGAAGCTAATCAATGTAATGACATTAGTATTTTGAAAACCCATGCATCTCATACTTTTTGTCTCTCGCTCATTCCCCGTTTATCGCTTGAGATGTCAATGTTTTTCCTTACACATTCTTGGAATCTAAGTGATCACAACTGGCGTCGCACTGCTACCCGACTCGTCAGCGTCTCAGGATGGCGGAAGGAGATCACGTCGATGTTTCCGAAGAAGTCAACCCTTCGGTCCCGACCCTCTCTCAACCACCGCGGACACACGCCCTGCCACCTCTTACTCCTGCAGGCGTACTCCCGGCATATTCCGGCGCCCTTCCGACGCATCTCCCGCCCCCGGCACCTTCAGGGGCACCCTTGCCTCCGGCCTCACCAACTTCCACCGCCACTAATGACCAAGCCCGCATCGCGGCCCTCGAGGGCACGGTCAACCAAATGGCCACTAACATGGCCGAGCTGCTCGCCTTGCTCAAAGGACCTAACCGGGCCTCCTCGAGCTCCACACCTCCGCCGGGACCGGGGCCAACAATCGATCCAACCCTGTGGGCTCCACCGAACCAAGCCCCGGAGAACGTTGAGGCTCTCGCACCACCAACACTGCATACGCCCACGGTCCATCCTATCACCAGTCAAATTCCGCCACCACCGGCCCCCACGGCCGTCCCTCTTCCACCGGCTACCTTCCTATCCTCGGAGCACATCCTGTCAGCACCTCCGCCCGTTTCCATACCGGCTCCGGCTGTGGCCTACACGGTACCTCAGCCGATGGTTTTCCATACAACCACCGCGCCCGCTCCGACTCTCCCTCAAGCCACGGAGCTCCCTCCCTTTCCGTCTCTACAGCCTCACGCCGGCCTCTCTTACCAGGCACTGCCTCCCATAAACACCACCTGCCACGAATCGGGCACACCGACCCATGCGGCCCAATTCGCCTCACCGACGCACTTCTTCCCCGAGGCTGACGCCGAACATGAGCGTAGGCTGAAGCGAATGGAGGAAACAATACGGGGCCTGCAAGCGAACGATGTTCGTCCCGACGCCCGCTATGGCGACTGTAGCCTATTCCCGGGCATGCGTCTGCCCCCGAAGTTCAAGGTTCCAGAGTTCAAGACCTATGAAGGCACGACGGATCCGCGCCACCACCTCCGCCATTACCGAGGGAAGATGCTGCAGTATTGGGAATACGAGGAATTTGTCATCCACTCCTTCCAGGATAGCCTGTCAGGATCGGCCCTCGATTGGTTCATGTCGCTGAAAGCCGAAGACATCCCAACGTGGGAGGACCTTTCTCGGAAGTTCACCGACCAGTACCGGTATTGCGCAGAAACGCCTCCTACCCTGTTGAAGTTAAGCACGAAAGAAATGGCGCGGGGCCAAAAGTTTGAGGAGTATGCTGCCAAGTGGCGGCCCAAGCAGCAAAGCACATCCCTCCAATCAGCGTGGCGCGACAGATCCAATTGTTCCACTCCACGCTGAGAGGAGTGTACTATTCACACCTGTTAGCGCACACTTCGTCGTTCTCCGACCTCATCGAGGCCGGTAAAAAGCTAGATTTGGGCATCAAGCTCGGAAGGATGGAGGACCCCACCAGCAAAGGGGATGAGTCGTCGAAGAAGGTCCCCACGACATCATCGTCTTCAAGCGGGAGAAGGGGAAAGGAAGTTACGGTAAATACCGTCAACACGACCCAACAGGTCCCTCAGCAATATTCGATGAACTACATGGCGGCGCCTCCCACGGCCCCCTCCTACGCCCCGCAGGCGCCTCAATATCGGCCTCAAGCCTCTACCCAACCAATCTACTATTCCGCACTACCGCCTCCACCCCCATCTGCGGCGCCGTCGCCTGTCGTCCACCATTATGCTCCTACTCCGTCCCAATCCCCTCAATACCAACCCCCTGTTCCTAGGCTTCTCAGCCGACACAACAAGTCCCGCCCCCGCAAAGTCAACAAGGCGGTGCAGCACAACCGCGACCCTGCCGACAATACCCGGCCCTGCCGGTCCCGCTTTCCCACATCTACCGGAAAATTCGCGATAAGATCGAGACAATAGCGCCCGGCCCAAGCTTCGATCCAACCATCCAAGATCAAAGCAAGCAGTGCGAATACCATCGGGGTGCACCAGGGCACACCCTGGACACTTGTTGGAGATTGAGGGAGAGGATTCAGGAGATGATCGATGCGAAGGAGCTCGTATTCAATGCTGTAAGGCCTCCGAACGTACAGGCCAATCCTCTTCCCGACCATGGATCGGCTCCGGGGCCTTCCATCAACATGATCACCGTGTGCACGTCAAGCGAGGGCGAAGGCAAACAAGATGGGCCCTCCCCCGTTGTGATTGAATACGTACCGGCGGAAGTCGCAGTTGGGTTCGCCGGGGTAGACGCACCTCATGCCCCGCTTGTCATAGACGTTCCCGCCCGGGATCCATACTCGAACGATAGGGTCCCCTGGACCTATGAGGGAAGTGTCGGGAACCTGGAGCGGCAATTCGGTGTCATGGGCATAACCCGCTCAGGGCGGCTGTACGAGAACCCGACGACCACCGACAGAGGGAAGGCGCCCGTTGCCGAAGAGGAGACGAGGCCTAGGACCCTGCCTACTCCGTCCAAGAAGGTGACTGAAGAAGAGGCCGAAGCCTTCATGAAAGTCATCAAAGCGAGCGAGTATAAGGTGGTAGAGCAGATGGCCAAGTCTCTGGCCCACATCTCGTTGCTTGCCCTCCTACTCAACTCGGAACCTCACAGGGAATCCCTCATACGGGTCCTGACGGCTGCGCAAGTCCCCAAAGGAACGCCCTCGGACCGAACAGAGGAAACCATCAACTCCATTTTCTCCAGTACCATCTCGTTTTCGGACGATGAGCTCCCCTCTGAAGGATGCGCGCATTTCCGGGCACTGCACATCGTTTGCAAGTGCAACAACCATATCGTTGGCCGGGTCATGATCGACAACGGCTCCGCGCTCAACGTATGTCCGGTGACCACTTTGAAACAGATGAATGTGGATCTCAACCGCATCCGTCTTTGCAAGACAGCGGTCCGAGCCTTCGATGGTTCTAGGAGAGAGGTGAACGGCGAAATCGATCTCCTCATAGATATCGGCCCATGCTCCTTCAGCGTCACATTCCAAGTGTTGGATATTCCGAATACCTTCAGCCTACTACTTGGAAGGCCTTGTGTGCGCACCCGAATTTCATCTCGTCGGGGCACGCATGCGCGCGCCTAAGCAAACGCGGCTTGGGAGTGTCCACCTTCCCGGGGACGAGCGACGGACGCACGTGAGAAGGAGTCGCCACTTGCCATTTTACGACCCGAAGGTCGAGGGCCGGCAAGTTACCCGGGTCTAGGGGTACGGGGTACACCTAAATGCTAAGGCAATGGTCGTGCGGAACCGAAAGTTCCGAATTCGGGGGTTCTATTACGTGCGGGCCTATATCCCGCACGCCCTTTCGGTACTCTAGCTTGCTAGGTTTGCCATTTTTGTTTATTTGCCGCGTGATTTAGGGTTGCACTCGACTCGCTCGTTTTGACACCGTAAATTCGATAAGTTGATTGAGTTGGGCCAAGAACCCGAAAGGTGAGTAGGCCTGTGTGTTCGAGGGATCGGTTCGCTATCTTGTCGTTACAGTTCATCGGACCAATACGGTCGATTCCCTGCGCGAACCGATATCACGATTATTCAAGCTTACTCATCCTTCGGTGATGATAGACCAACTTAACCAATTCGATACTCGGACCTCTCGCTTGCCGATCGGGGATCCTTACAAATGAATGAATGAACATACAAATAAAATCCTCACAATGTTCTCTCGAATAATTACAAAGTGTAAATGAATAAGTAAATGGATCCCGATCGGTTTGCATTGGGCCAATATTCCGCTCCGGCTCACCGTGTAGTTTGAATAACCGATAAACAAATTAAGGCAACGCGGGCTCAAGGAGCCGGGGGTCGGGTCCAATCGAATCGACGATTTGCAGGAGAACCGGTTTGTTTCCACTGTAATCGTTGGACCGATCGAGCTCCCGGGTGATATCTAAACACGTTTCACGCGTCCAATCCAAATTGCCTTCCACATAGGCCATATTTGGAGTGTGATGGTGACTCGAGGCTAGATCCCATTCCGCACTCGGGTTGCACGCTCTCAGTGAGTTAAGAGGCATTGGACCTCGTGTTCGGTAGTTTGGGGCGTTGGACCCCGTGCAACACGTGACCTATGGGTTCGGACCCGTACCGCAATAAATCATCATATGCAGAGACAAGGCAGGAGAAAACTGATAAAACTGAGACAATACAGATAACAACTGACAACAACTGACAAGTGTCGGTGAATACAAACGAATTGTGTATTAGGCCGAATGTACGTGATTTAATCAGTTATTAACCGGAGTTGATTAACAAACAATGTATCTATCCTAGGCAAGCACAAGTGGCGGATTGGGATGAGGTTCTAAGCCAATTACATACGTGTGTTTGTTTTATGACTCTCATTCAGTTAAGTGTCACTGTGGTTTCACCGAATTAACCAAACTCGTGTTTCGACTCTAGATTGGAATCTAATATTCCGCCTATCCATTATCTAATATTTGAATAAGTCGGGTGCACAATTAGTCCGGTCCTTGGTGTTTTGTAACTGAAATAAAATACTCCCCACCGAATCTATGATAGAAAGAAAGAAACACCGAAAACAAACGAAATGGACCACGCGAATGAAACTCGCACCCGAACGGGTTGTCCTTTCTCGTTCATAGCTCTAGGTGTTTCCAACTCCCTAAAGCCTAGGGTATCGGTGAATCATGGAATGACGGTTATGCCCTTGGATGATAAAATTGTGATGTTCGTGTATAAATTGGAGATTTGCGTCACGCGAAGGAGTCTAAGAAGGACTCTCGTGCCCCGACTCGGGCCGCCTCAAATTGGGCCCGGACTCGAGTCACGGCACGTGAGTATTCCCTAGACGTCAATTCTATTCGTGTTACGCATCTCGGTATTTTGAAATTGTGAATTTTATTGGAAAAGGGCATTCACGCCGTTCCGTAAATCATCGATGCGTTTTACCAATTAAGGATCAATTAACCCGATTATTTAATCCAAGTGGTTTAATTAACCGAATGATTCGTCCTATTTCCCCGTTTGTGAAATTATTCGGTGGTGGTAATTTCATGTGGTTATCTCGGTTTTAATGGGGGATTGTTCAAAATTTATGTATCCATCATCCAATTATCATGTGAATAACGAAAATGTGAGACACGGATACAAACAATCCCAAGGGACGATTCCAATCATGCCTTACATGCATAATATGCTTAAACTCAAGAACGAAATCTATTTCAACGAAACAAAAGAAAGTCGACGCCGTCAAGGTCTCTCAAACGCAAACGGACACACAAACACGTACACATGACACATAATATAACGAAATCCACAAAGAATGACGTCGACTCATACGATGGAAAAAATGTGAAACATGGGAACCGACTCATTTCGGGATGGGAGAAACCACCTTAGACCCGTGTGGTCCAAGGGGACTCTCGGCCACACCCATCCAAGAGTGGCCGTGGGTCCTCATGGCTCACGCGAGTCAAGGGGGGCTCTCTAAACCCGATCTAAGCCTATTCCCACCATGCTAATACGTGGTACATGACAAAACAGCGGCAAAAGGGAACGGGGACCGGCTAGCTTCGAGGAAAGAGAAGTACCCTAGCCTCGGAGGAACCATAGAGGCTCACGGGTCACCCCCTCAAGGCTAGACCGTGGGTTCTATGGTTCGGCCGTGACTCGGGACCTCTCCCGCTTCGATCCACGTCGTCTCCCCTCATGAGATATACATTCATGTAGTTTACGAGCATGATAGATAAAGTAAATAGATGCTGGACGTTGTATGGCATGCATGAGACATCCGGATCCGAGAAAAAAATGCAAGCTTTCACCTATCCCGAACCTTTAAAGCATATTAACACCACACGTAAGTAAATATCAAAGATCCTAACTCCTCTAAGTTAAAAGGGGTGTTACCTAGCCTCGATGTACGAGGGAAAGAATCGGGGAAGCGGCCACGAGAGTCGCAAGACTCGGTTTGGGCGGCTACGGGTGAGGGACCCGTAAGTGGGCAGGCGCGGCAGTCTCGGGAGAACAGCTTGGCACGCTCGCTCCGATCACGGAACGGTGCAAGGTCGGGCTCGTTGGACTCCTAAGAGGCAGATCTAGGTGGGCACGGAGAGCTCCGAGCGTGCCGAACCCTGAATAAGTCGGAAATGGTGAGAGAAGTTCCAGTGAAAACACAGAAAAACTGGTTAGCGAAAATGGGCCAAACGGAGGTCGTGCACGGTTGGTCGGCCCTCGGATCGTGACCACCTCTTCACGAGAGAGGGTGAGGGTTGTGAGGAACCCTTTAAACTTGATGGCACGACTCTCCGAAGTCGTGGGAAGAAATGGCACGCGTGGAGGTGTCCGGTGCACGCGGGTAACGCCTAGGAGACCCGATTCTTCATGCGACCAGAACTCGACGTTGGGGGCTTCAAATGGAAAATCTAAGCCCGGAAATGGACTTAGGGGGTGGAAAATATGTAGGCTATGAAGTTTGAGAATTTTTGGGCTAAGTCGGGCCGGGTGGTTACCGGGATACCGGGTGGTTTTCCGGCGGTTTTGGCCGGTTTCGGCCTTGGTAAGGGGGGACGGAAGTGAGGGAGTGGGCTGAGGTTTGAGAGAGTCCTTGAGAGAGATTGGCTTGAGAGAGAGTGAAGTTCAAGAAGTGATTAGAACTAATGACGTTGGTGGCTTTATAGGGATGGCTAACGGGATGATTAAAGGAGGTTAATTGCGGTTTTGAATCCTAAGCTAGGGCTGCCGAAATTGGAGGGAAGATTAGGGAGGGGTTTGTGTCTTGTAGAGTGTAGGGGAAGCAAGAGGGGTGATGGATGGATGGGTGATGGGAGTTGATGGATGTGAGAGGAGGTGATGGGTGTAAGAGCCAAAATTTGAATTTGTGGAGGGGAGGGCTTGGAGCCGCCGGCCATGGGGGCTTGAGCCGCGGCTTGGGGCTGTCAATTCGAGCCGAGGGTTGAGCCGTGGCTTGGGGTTGAGCCGCGGCTTGATGGCTTGGCTTGGCTAGGCTGTGGGTCCCATTCGGTTGAGGGAAAAGCCGGGAAACGCTTGAAACTTGATTGAACGCGCATCCGACCTCCGATGTCCAATTAATTTGAAGATTTGGAACGCTTGAACTACGAGGATTTGAAAGAGCCCGATATCGCCATACGTCGCGTGGACGAACGTCCGGGCGACTCGACGCCTCGAGAATCGATTTTGCCTCGTTCGGACGTTCGGAGTGGAATTTAATGCCCTTCGACCTCCGATTGATCTCTGTGCATTCTTGTATTTGTTTTGACAATCCTTTTGCCCCGTGAGGGATTGTTGGCTCGTCATCCTCGATCGGGGACCATTGGCCCGGGAAGACCTAGGGACTTCGACCGGGGTTTTCTCAGTGTGCTCTGAATGTCTTGAGGTGCTCGGGGCTCGTTGTGATCTGTGCTCTACGTGGACGTGCCCCGAAGGCTCGCCGGGAGACGTTCATGACCACTGAAACGTCCATCGGGAAACCGAGTCGAGTTCCGGAAGGTCATCTGAAGCTTGTTCCCCGGCCCTGATGGTCCCTGGGTGCCTGTAGGCCCGTTTTGAAGGGCCGTTTGCTTGTCGGTGGAGTGAACCCCGGGAGCTATGTCAGAAAAGGCGTCCGTGGGGGATCGGGGTGTCCCGGCTTAAGCCGGATGTCCCGAAAATGCGCCCGGACGCGTCATTGGTCACTTTGGCACTGAGGGGGATTTTTTGAAGCCCCATATTGGGCACCTTTCGATGCTTCGGTGACTCGATGATGAATAGTGCCACAGTGTCAGCTCCGTTGTTTTCGGGGTTCTTTGTCTGTAAATTCTTCCGACTGCTCTCTTCAGCTTTTCTAATGGACCCAGCTCTTCTTCTGTGGTTTATGACTCCGTGCTCGCCTATTTGCCTCCGATTGCCGGGTGATGAATAGTAACCCGGGCCTGGTCGGAAGTCCTCCCGTGGGAAGCTGGTGGGCCAAAATGGGGTGCTGACAGCTTGCCCCTCTTTGGTTGCGTGCTCGATTAGAGGAGGTAACCAAAGATCATGAGAGGCATCCCTTTTTGGTCCCGGCGACCGCCTTGTTGTCACTCCCTGTAGTGGCTCGCCCCTCCGCATTGGATACTTAGGGAGGATATGCAAAAGTGCCCGAATCTGTCACAAGGTAATCATATGGTTGAGAAGCGGAAATTACGAAATGTAGATGAGGGGCTTAAGCCCACATGACAGTATGTGTAGGGCCAAGGCCCGTGGAAAGCAGTAAAGTGGACGCGAAGTCCGGAAAGCAATAAAGTTACTAGGCCGAAGCCCGAGGAAAGCAGTAAAGGTGGACGCGAAGTCCGTGGACGCGAAGTCCGGAAAGCAATAAAGTTACTAGGCCGAAGCCCGAGGAAAGCAGTAAAGGTGGACGCGAAGTCCGGAAAGCAGTAAAATGGACGCGAAGTCCGTGGACGCGAAGTCCGGAAAGCAATAAAGTTACTAGACCGAAGCCCGAGGAAAGCAGTAAAGGTGGATGCGAAGTCCGGAAAGCAGTAAAATGGACGCGAAGTCCGTGGACGCGAAGTCCGGAGAGCGGTAAAATCACTAGGCCGAAGCCCGAGAAAAGCAGTAAAATGGACGCGAAGTCCATGGACGCGAAGTCCGGAAAGCGGTAAATTCACTAGGCCGAAGCCCGAGGAAAGCAGTAAAATGGACGCGAAGTCCGTGGACGCGAAGTCCAGAAAGCGGTAAAATCACTAGGCCGAAGCCCGAGAAAAGCAGTAAAATGAACGCGAAGTCCGTGGACGCGAAGTCCGGAAAGCAGTAAATTCACTAGGCCGAAGCCCGAGGAAAGCAGTAAAATGGACGCGAAGTCCATGGACGCGAAGTCCGGAAAGCGGTAAATTCACTAGGCCGAATCCCGAGGAAAGCAGTAAAGGTGGACGCGAAGTCCGGAAAGCGATAAATTCACTAGGCCGAAGCCCGAGAAAAGCAGTAAAATGGACGCGAAGTCCGGAAAGCGGTAAAATCACTAGGCCGAATCCCGAGAAAAGCAGTAAAATGGACGCGAAGTCCGTGGACGCGAAGTCCGGAAAGCAGTAAAATGGACGCGAAGTCCGTGGACGCGAAGTCTGGAAAGCAGTAAAATCACTAGGCCGAAGCCCGAGAAAAGCAGTAAAATGGACGCGAAGTCCGTGGACGCGAAGTCCGGAAAGCAGTAAATTCACTAGGCCGAAGCCCGAGGAAAGCAGTAAAGGTGGACGCGAAGTCCGTGGACGCGAAGTCCGGAAAGCGATAAAGTTACTAGGCCGAAGCCCGAGGAAAGCAGTAAAGGTGGACGCAAAGTCCGGAAAGCAGTAAAATGGACGCGAAGTCCGTGGACGCGAAGTCTGGAAAGCGGTAAAATCACTAGGCCGAAGCCCGAGAAAAGCAGTAAAATGGACGCGAAGTCCGTGGACGCGAAGTCCGGAAAGCGGTAAATTCACTAGGCCGAAGCCCGAGGAAAGCAGTAAAGGTGGACGCGAAGTCCGTGGACGCGAAGTCCGGAAAGCAATAAAGTTACTAGGCCGAAGCCCGAGGAAAGCAGTAAAGGTGGACGCGAAGTCCGGAAAGCAGTAAAATGGACGTGAAGTCCGTGGACGCGAAGTCCGGAAAGCAATAAAGTTACTAGGCCGAAGCCCGAGGAAAGCAGTAAAATGGACGCGAAGTCCGTGGACGCGAAGTCCGGAAAGCGGTAAATTCACTAGGCCGAAGCCCGAGGAAAGCAGTAAAGGTGGACGCGAAGTCCGGAAAGCAATAAAGTTACTAGGCCGAAGCCCGAGGAAAGCAGTAAAGGTGGACGCGAAGTCCGGAAAGCAGTAAAATGGACGCGAAATCCGTGGACGCGAAGTCCGGAAAGCAATAAAGTTACTAGGCCGAAGCCCGAGGAAAGCAGTAAAATGGACGCGAAGTCCGTGGACGCGAAGTCCGTGGACGCGAAGTCCGGAAAGCGATAAATTCACTAGGCCAAAGCCCGAGAAAAGCAGTAAAATGGACGCGAAGTCCAGAAAGCGATAAAGTCACTAGGCCGAAGCCCGTGGAAAGCAGTAAAGTTACTAGGCCGAAGCCCGTAGAAAGCAGTAAAGTTACTAGGCCGAAGCCCGTGGAAAGCAGTAAAATTACTAGGCCGAAGCCCGTGGAAAGCAGTAAAATTACTAGGCCGAAGCCCGTGGAAAGCAGTAAAGTGGAGAGAGCGAGGGGAAGCGAGGGTGGGAAAGAATGCTAAGCGGTTTGTCGGGGACGTCGGCAGAGGCGGATTGTCCCGTTCCAAGTTGAGCTTGTCATTTGTCGTTTCCTTGAGTCAGGGTCAAAAGGGTTCCTTATCATGCCCTTCATTTGGTTCGGTGCCCCGATCTGCCGCACAAGCCAAACGCGTGTTCGTCAAGAAGGAGATGCCTCCTGGGATTCCCGATCACACCTGTGCATGGAAATGAAGGAACCTACAAAGGGCGTCAGTTGCACTTAGTCGGCGAGACAGGCATACGTAAGAGGAATCTATGTAAAGATGCGTCGGGGATTTGATATCGGTGACCATTGTAGGGTGGTCGTGTCCCTATCGAAGAATGGCTTTTTTAGAAACGGGTAGCCCGTGGAATATGTGCGTAAAGGTAAGAGGAGGGATCTCATGGGATCCTCCAAGTCAAGGATACGTTGATTCGACCCCCATTTCGAAGCGTGTCTCGAGCTTGGAGAGTTGAAGAGAGTTTGCTTGCGTCGGAGAGTGCCGAACCACTACTCGGTGTAGCTTCACAGGGAGAGTGTCGCTTTTCTCTCGTGGTCGAGCCGACATTTTTTTTTTCCCTAACTTTTGCCTAGGCCGCGGGATGCGTGACGGCCTAGCGGGGTATTTTATTTAATTTCTCTCACATGAATGCTCACCTTTTGCTACGATTCCCCATGTTTGGGTGGGATCGTACCCCTCGGGTCCTCTAACTTTTGCCTAGGCCGCCTCAAAGAGGTTTTCGACCTAGCGAGGAAGTGATTTGTGCTCTCCTTTTGCCGCGACCCCCCTTTGCGGGATTTTAAGTCGTGCCGCTCGTTCCCTAGTTTTTGCCTAGGCCGCCTCAAAGAGGTTTTCGACCTAGCGGGAAAATTTATTTTTCTCTCAAGAAAGCTTAGTGTTGGACAGGTGGTGGGAATTGAAGCTCGTCCACGGAAATATAAATGTCTTACAATGAAAGGGGCACGACGCCCGGAGAATAAAGAATATACAAGTGTTCACGGATAATACTTCTTAATGGCGTCAGCGTTGACGGGAAGGGCATTTTCAGTGCCGTCCATGTCGCTCAAGATGACCGCTCCTCCGGAGAAAACCTCTTTGACGACAAAGGGGCCATCGTATTTGTACGAGAACTTCCCTCGAGAGTCCGGCGTGACGTGTAGGACTTTCCTCAAAACGAGGTCGCCGGGGTTGAAATCGCGGTGGCGGACTCTTGCGTTGAAGGCTCGAGCCATTCTTTGTTGATAGCACTGTCCGTGGCATAGCGCTTTCAACCTCTTCTCATCAATGAAATTTAACTGTTCATACCGCTGCTTTGCCCATTCCGCTTCTTCAAGCTCGGCCTCGGCAAGAATCCTCATGGAAGGGATCTCTACTTCGATTGGGAGGACGGCCTCCATGCCATAGACTAGCGAGTACGGGGTTGCCCCGGTTGAGGTCCGTATGGATGTACGGTACGCCAAGAGTGCATAGGGGAGCATCTCGTGCCAATCCTTGTAGTTCACCGTCATTTTTTCGATGATCTTTTTGATGTTCTTATTTGCCGCTTCCACTGCACCGTTCATTTGGGGACGGTACGGGGTGGAATTGCGGTGTCGGATTTTGAATTGTGCACAAAGCTCGTCGATGACCTTGTTGTTCAGGTTCTTGGCGTTGTCCGTGATGATTGTCTCAGGGACCCCGTATCGGGCTATGACGTCGCGTCTAAGAAAACGGGCCACGGCTTTCGCGGTGACTGACGCAAGAGTGACAGCTTCGATCCATTTGGTGAAGTAGTCAATTGCCACCAAAATGAACATGTGACCGTTGGACGCTTTGGGGTTGATCGGGCCGATCACATCCATTCCCCACATTGAAAAAGGCCATGGTGCCGTCATGGGGCGCAATTCATTGGGCGGCGCTTTGATTTGATCGGCGTAGACCTGACATTGGTGACAATGCCTGACATGCTTCACACAATCAGTCTCCATGGTGGACCAATAATAACCCAGGCGCATGATCTTCTTAGCGAGCATGAGGCCGTTCATATGGGGTCCACAGTTTCCCCCGTGTACCTCCTCCATGAGACGCCGCGATTCGTGTTCGTCGATGCACCGGAGGAGTGTGGAGTCGAAGGAGCGGCGGTAGAGTATCTCGCCACTCAAGAAGTAGTGTATCGCGAGGCGTCTGAGAGTCTTCCGATCGCGGCGGTCGGCGAATGGGGGGTATTGGCCGGTTCGCAGAAGGTTCTTGATGTCTTCGTACCACGGCTTCGCCTCGGATGCTCGATTGAATTGCAGTGCGCCGGTCCTTCGGCTATCTCAATCTCGAGGGGCTCGATAAGGTTCTCCTTCGTGATGCTCACCATGGAGGCGAGCGTTGCAAGCGCGTCCGCGAATTGATTTGTCATGCGCGGAGTATAGGTGAACGAGATGTCCTCGAAGTTCTCGGTTAACTTCTCGAGGTACTCGTGATACGGCACTAGCTTCGCGTCTTTCGTCTTCCATTGCCCCAGCGTCTGGAAGATAGTGAGCATGGAGTCACCGAACACTTCGAGCTCTTTTACTTTGAAATCAATCGCCGCTTGGAGGCCGAAATACATGCTTCGTACTCAGCCACATTATTGGTGCAGGGAAAGTCGATCTTTGCCGCTACCGGGTAATAGCGCCCGTCCGGGGATATCAGTACCGCGCCGATGCCTGATCCCGTGGAATTGACAGCACCGTCGAAATACATCTTCCATCCCGGCTCCTCTCCCTCGTCGCCTACTCGGAGGATTCCCTCATCCGGGAAGTCGGGGTTTATGGGTGTGTGGTCTTCAATTGGGAATTCTGCTAAATGATCCGCGATCGCTTGCCCCTTGACCGAAGTGCGGGACACGTACTCGATATCGTATTCCGTCAATTGACAGCGCCATTTGGCGAGGTTGCGCGTGGAGGAGGGACTGTCGAGCAAATATTTCAGGGGATCCGCCTTTGATAGCAAGCGGACCGTGTGATAAAGCGTGTATTGTCGGAGCCTTTGCATGACCCACACCAACGCACAGCACATCTTCTCGATTTCCGGATAATTTGACTCTCCATCGGTGAACTTTTTGCTCAGATAGTAGATCGCGCGCTCCGTGTGCGTGGACTCCTCCTCCTGTCCCAGCATGCATCCTAATGATTGACGACGCACCGTTAGGTAGAGTACGAGGGGACGGCCTGGTGTAGGCGGGACCAAAACCGGCGGTTTGACCAGGTACGCCTTGATGGTGTCAAAGGCCTTCTGACATTCTTCGTCCCATTCGATCGCCGCGTTCTTGCGGAGCAAGCGAAAGAGTGGTTGGCATTTCTCTGTCAAGTTGGCAATGAATCGTGCAATGTAATTCAATCGCCCTAGGAAGCCTCGTACTTCGCGGACCGAAGACGGCGGAGGAAGCTCCTTGATCGCCTTGACTTTATCGGGATCTACCTCAATACCGCGCTCGCTGACCACGAACCCTAGTAGCTTTCCCGATCGAGCGCCGAACGTGCATTTTGCCGGATTGAGCCGAAGCTTGTACTCCTGCAAGCGGTCGAAGAGACGCTTCAAATTAACAAGATGGTCTTCTCCTTCTTTGGACTTGGCAATCATGTCGTCAACATAGACCTCGACTTCCTTATGCATCATGTCATGGAACAATGTGACCATAGCCCTCTGATAAGTTGCCCCGGCGTTCTTGAGACCGAAAGGCATGACGCGATAACAGAAAGTTCCCCACATGGTAGTGAACGTCGTCTTGATCTTGTCTTCCTCGGCCATCCGAATTTGATTGTATCCGGAGAAGCCGTCCATGAAAGAAAACTGAGAGTGGCGCGCCGTGTTGTCAACTAGTATGTCGATGTGGGGCAAGGGAAAATTGTCCTTGGGGCTGGCCTTATTGAGGTCCCGATAATCGACGCAGACTCGAACCCTTCCATCTTTCTTCTCCACCGGCACGATGTTTGCGACCCATTCAGAATAATTGCAGACCTCGAGGAAGCCCGCGTTGATCTGCTTGACAACCTCCTCCTTGATGCGGAGAAGGAGGCTTGCCCGTTGCCGTCGCAATTGTTGTCGTTTGGGCGGGAACTTCTCGGTGTCCAGCGGGAGGAAGTGCTTCACTATTGACGGGTCTAGCCCCGGCATGTCGGCGTAGGACCAGGCAAAAACTTCTTGATACTTGGTCAAGAAATCGATCATTCGGACTCGTTGTGTTGGGTCGAGGCTTGTGCCGATCTTTAGGATGTGGGGCTCCTCTTGAGTACCCACGTTGATCTCTTCTGTTGGCTCGAGCGAGGTGAGTTGGCGATCCTCGAGGCGGCGCAAACTCTCTTCTATCTCAGGCACTAAACTGTCTTCGTCGAGCCCTTCCCCGAAGTATATGGGGCCGGGCTCTCCGAGACTTTCTTCGGATGGGTTCGAATCAACGCATCGAAGATTTGGATTCGAGTGGAGCCTGGAGAATTGAAAGAATTGTCTTAGAGAAATTTAGAACGATATGAACAAAAGAGTAAGGAAGAGAGAGTGAAATAGACGAGGATTCAAAAAATGCATATAGGGAATTCATTGATAGTGAGGATCGCGAAGCCATAACAGAGTTCCCTCTTCCGTCGTGTGGCCTACGGCTACGCCGACACGCGGGAAACATCTCATACATAGATAAATCTTACACATCGGCGATCACAGCCGAGTAGCGCAGGACTGAGGTCCAGTTGTTAAGCTCCTCGTTTTCCTGTGCCGGGCGGATGTGAACCCCTGAAGGAATCTCCTCGGTGACGGCATACACGGTTGGCAAGGTGTCAGTCGCGTCGTCGAAGTCCGAGGAAGGGCCGTCAGAGGTGCTCCCGATGATGAGTGGAGGCCCGGGGAAGAAATGTGATAGCGGGGGGACTGGAATGCCCCTGTGGAGCCTACCATAGTGCGTGGCGAGGCGGTGGAGGCGATTGCCCCGGCGGGCCTCGATGATTTCATGGCAGGAGGGGCGAAAACCAAGTCCCCTCCTATGCTTGTATGTTTCAACTTCAATGGGGCGGTTGATTCCTTGCCCGCGCGCCCAAGGCCCGTGCCGGGAATGTAATGGTGGCGCAAAAGGACCTCTCCGTAATCCCGGATAACGGAGATAGTCTCAAAGGAGTGGAAAGGCAGGTTTTCGTCGTCCCCGACGCTGATATAGGGAACCGCCGTCTCCTTGTAGACGGCGTAATCCTCCTCCCCCTTGACCGTGATGATCTTTTCCTCGACGATGAATTTCACCTTCTGATGTAGCGAGGACGGAATGGCGCCGGCCGAATGAATCCAAGGCCTTCCAAGGAGTAGGCTGAAGGCGTTCGGGATATCCAATACCTGGAATGTGACGCTGAAGGAGCATGGGCCGATATCTATGAGGAGATCGATTTCACCGTTCACCTCTCTCCTCGAACCATCGAAAGCTCGGACCGCTGTTTTGCTGGGACGGATGCGGTTGAGATCCACATTCATCTGCTTCAGAGTGGTCACCGGGCATACGTTGAGTGCAGAACCGTTGTCGATCATGACTCGGCCGACAATATGGTTATTGCACTTGCAGACGATGTGCAGTGCCCGGAAATGCGCGCATCCTTCGGAGGGGAGCTCATCGTCCGAAAACGAGATGGTGTTGGAGAAAATAGAGTTGATGGTTTCCTCTATCCGGTCCGGGGGCGTCCCTTTGGGGACTTGCGCAGCCGTGAGGACCCGCATGAGGGCCTCCCTGTGAGGTTCCGAGTTGAGCAGGAGGGCGAGCAATGAGATATGGGCCGGAGATTTGGCCATCTGCTCCACTACCTTGTACTCGCTCGCTTTGATGACTTTCATGAAGGCTTCGGCCTCCTCTTCTGTCACCTTCTTGGACGGAGTAAGCAGGGTCCTAGGCCTCGTATCCTCTTCGGCAGCGGGTGCCTTCCCTCTGTCGGTGGTCGCCGGGTTCTCATATAGCCGCCCTGAGCGGGTTATGCCCATGACACCGAATTGTTGCTCTAGCTTCCCGACACTTCCCTCATAGGTCCAGGGGACCCTATCGTTCGAGTACGGTTCCTGGGCGGGGACGTCTATGACAAGCGGGGCATGAGGCGCGTCTACCCCGGTGAGCCCGACTGTGACTTCCGTCGGTACGTATTCAATCACAACGGGAGAGAACCCGTCTTGTTTGCCTTCGTCCTCGCTCGATGTGCACACGGTGATCATGTTGATGGAAGGCCCCGGAGCCGATCCATGGTCAGGAAGAGGATTAGCCTGTACGTTCGGAGGCCTTACAGCATTGAATACGAGCCCCTTCGCGTCGATCATCTCCTGAATCCTCTCCCTTAATCTCCAACAAGTGTCCAGGGTATGCCCCGGTGCCCCCCGATGATATTCGCACTGCTTGCTTTGATCTTGGATGGTTGGATCGAAGCTTGGGCCAGGCGCTATTGTTCCGATCTTCTCACGAATTTGCCGGTAGATGTGGGAAGGCGGAACCGGTAGGGTCGGGTATTGTCGGCGGGGTCGCGATGGTGCTGCACCGCCCTGTTGACTTTGCGGGGGTGGGGCCCTTTGTGCCGGCTGAGTAGTCCTAGGAGCCGGAGGTTGATATTGAGGGGCTTGGGATGGAGCAGGGGCATAATGGTGGACGACGGGCGATGATACTGCAGGTAGGGGTGGAGGCGGCAGTGCGGAATAGTAGATTGATTGGGTAGGGGCTTGAGGTCGATACTGAGGTGCCTGCGGGGCGAGTGAGGGGGCTGCGGGAGGCGCCACCGTGTAGTTCATAGAATATTGCTGGGGGGCTTGTTGCGCCGTATGGACGGTGTTTACCGAGACTTCCTTTCCCCTTCTCCCGCTCGAAGATGATGATGTCGTGGGGGCCTTCTTCGACGACTCGTCTCCTTTGCTGGTGGGGTCTTCCATCCTTCCGAGCTTGATGCCCAAATCCAGCTTTTTTCCAGCCTCGATGAGGTCGGAGAACGAGGAGGTGTGCGCCAACAAGTGCGAGTAATATACCCCTCTCAGCGTGGAGTGGAACAATTGGATCTGTTGCACCTCGCTGATCGGAGGGATGTGTTTTGCTGCTTGGGCCCGCCACTTGGCAGCATACTCCTCAAACCTTTGGCCCCTTGCCATCTCTTTGGTGCTTAGCTCCAACAGGGTGGGAGGCGTTTCTGCACAATACCGGTACTGGTCGGTGAACTTCCGGGAGAGGTCCTCCCACGTTGGGATGTCTTCGGCCTTCAACGACATGAACCAATCGAGGGCCGATCCTGACAGGCTATCCTGGAAGGAGTGGATGACGAACTCCTCGTATTCCCAATACTGCAGCATCTTCCCTCGGTAATGGCGGAGGTGGTGGCGCGGATCCGTCGTGCCTTCATAGGTCTTGAACTCTGGAACCTTGAACTTCGGGGGCAGACGCATGCCCGGGAATAGGCTACAGTTACCGTAAAGGGCGTCGGGACGAGCGTCGTTTGCTTGCAGGGCCCGTATAGTTTCCTCCACTCGCTTCAGCCTACGTTCCTGTTCGGCGTCGGCCTCGGGGAAGAAGTGCGTCGGTGAGGCGAGTTGGGCCGCATGAGTTGGCGTGCCCGGTTCGTGGAAGGTGGTGTTTATGGGGGGCGGTACCTGGTAGGAGAGGCCGACGTGGGGCTGCAGAGTCGGATAAGAAGGGAGCTCCGTGGCTTGAGGATGAGTTGGAGCAGGTGCGGTGGTTGCCGGGAAAACCGTCGGCGGAGGCGCCGTGTAGATCATAGCCGGAGCCGGTATAGGAGCAGGTGGAGGTGCAGACAGGATGTGCTCCGCGGATAGGAAGGTAGCCGGTGGAAGAGGGACTACCGAAGGGGGCGGCGGTGGTGGAAATTGACTTGTGACGGGGTGGATCGTGGGCGTATACAGCGTTGGCGGTGCAGGAGCTTCAACGTTCTCCGGGGCTTGGGTCGGTGGAGCCCACGGGGTCGGATCGACTGTTGGTCCCGGTCCCGGGGGAGGAGTAGAACTCGAGGAGGCCCGGTTAGGTCCTCTAAGCAGGGCGAGTAGCTCCGCCATATTAGTGGCCATTTGGTTGACCGTGCCCTCGAGGGCCGCAATGCGGGCTTGGTCATTGGTGGCGGCGGATGTTGGTGAGGCCGGTGGGAGAGGCGTCGGAAGGGCGCCGGAGTATGCCGGGAGTACGCCTGCAGGAGTAAGAGGTGGTAGAGTGTGTGTCTGCGGTGGTTGAGAGAGGGTCGGGACCGAAGGGTTGACTTCTTCGGAAATATCGACGTGATCTCCTTCCGCCATTCTGAGACGTTGACGAGTCGGGTAGCGGTGTGACGCCAGTGGTAATCACCTAGATTCTAAGAATGTGTAAGGACATACACCAATATCTCAAATGATAAGTGCGGAATTAAGTAAAATGACAAAATGTATGAGATGCATGAGCTTTCAAAACACTAATGTCATTACATTGATTTGCTCCAGGTTCCATGGTTTTCACAAAATAGAACAATCGGAAGAAAGGAAAGGAACATAAATGTAAAGTCGACATCCCTTTGCGCTCGGTGGCCGCTCGAAAGTGGCGTGGGCCCGAGCGAGGGCAAAAATGAGTGCGCCTACTAATTTGAGCCAACCCGCTCTAAAGCTCTCTGTGGTCAGTGAATTCCGCATGAGCGTCCGCAAGCTCACAACGGAGTCGATCTCTCTTCTTTGATGGACTGCAACTCTGTGTGTATGACTCCTTGGACTGAGCTCTCCGCGTCTGGAATGTCTGCATGCAGTGTGCGGGGAATCCGTGGTAAACGTCGTCGACAAACGGGTGTGAGTCCCTGCGGATGGAATTGCGCCACATATGCCACGGTAGCTGAGAAAGCTCGTTCGTCGTCGGTAGGGTGCCCCGGGAAATAGAGCTCTTGGACGGTGCGTGTGTTCCATAAGCGTTGAACTTCTCTGATCCGCAGAACTCTATCTGGAAGTAAAGTTATAATATCCGTCCACGTGAAGCGGTGGGGAGTGCGATCTGCCTCCCTAGGAATATCCTGTAAGCCGCCAAGTTGTCTGATGACGCGGGCTGGGAAAACAAGTGTGCTCCCTAAGTGACTGATCAGAGGGAGTCCTATGATTGTAGGACACCCAATGATCATGGGACCACCGGGACTCCAGCGAGCAGCCCATGAAAACTGTGCCGGGGTGAGTCTCTCGAAGAACTGAATCCAGTCGGTGTAGTCATGATCGGAGGGCCGAAACACTTGAAGTAGGCGAGCGATGAGCGAACGCTTGTCAGTGATGCAGGAAAAGGGATGTGATGAACAGAATGGCCTGATGTGTCCGAGGAGCCAAATCTGAAGAAGAGGCGGAGCTCCTCTCATTCTACCACGTCGAACCTCTCGTACATAGTCAAGAGACCGAATGGTCTCAGCCAAGACGGCTTCCACATAACTATGGCCCCCTACCACTTGGAGGACGACCTGGGCAAGTGCCCCGTCTATGAGGTTCGACGAGTGTGGGAACAGGATGGTCCCAAAGATGAGCAAGAGGAACCCGTGACAGGCGTCACGCTGGTATGATTCCGCCCTGGCATTGAGAGAACGAACCTGTATGAAGTCTACGAGCCATTCGGTCCTAATGCTATGCTCTCGCCCATGCTGAAGTTCAAGACGAATTTCTTCGTCGTGGAGATCTAGGAGGATGGCGAGTCTACTCTGTATCGTGGCGAAATGGTTGGGCACCACGATGTCGAAGGTCGGCGCGGGTCGCTGAATGAGCACCGCGTACTCCTCTACTGTGGGAACCAGCTCTGATCCCTGAAAACTGAATACAGCCCGCTGAATGTCCCAATAACTAATAGCAGCTTCAAGTAGGTTCCAGTCAATGGGGAAATCAGCGAGTAGTGGCAAGTCTCCTATAATGAGCCGAAGGAATGCACGGTCAACTGGGCGGAACGTGTTCCAGAGGCGGGTAATGTCCGCGGATGGCATGATGACGTCATCGAGTCTGAGACAGGGGTGCGAGCGATCCATCCTTACCTAGATGGGGGAAATGTCGGCTTAACATTTTTAGGACCAAATCAATGTAACGTCCTAGGTCTTTCGAAAAATGTGTGCAGTGCGGAAAGATAAACTATAGTTGTGTTCTTTACAGTATACATCACTCTTTCTTATAAAAAACAACAAAATGCCCGTCCTAAAAAAAACTACGGGCCGACTCAAGGACTCGACTTTGGGTCGGTTGACGGCATGGAGGTAAAAATTGGTCCAGCATGACGGTCCCTGTGTATGCATGGTTTTCGGTGCTACTGGGAGAACCGCTAACTAGGGATGGGGGCTCCCGACTCAAGGGTGTGAATTCCTTGAAATCGAGCGAGGATCTTTGGGGGCCGGTTCGGTGGCATAGCCGACTCGATCCGTTCCCTTACTCGGAACCTCTGACTAACCTAGCTTCCTATATTGGTGCCCGTGGGATGTCGGACAAGGTCCCTAAGAATCTAGTATGATGTGCAATGCATGTGCGGGAAATAAGATGCGTAAAGTAGATAAGCGGGAAATGCGGAAAGCGGTAAATAGACAAACAAACAAACAAGCGGGAACGAGCCCGAACCCTCTAAGTCCCCAGTGGAGTCGCCAAGCTGTGCGCACCCGAATTTCATCTCGTCGGGGCACGCATGCGCGCGCCTAAGCAAACGCGGCTTGGGAGTGTCCACCTTCCCAGGGACGCGCGACGGACGCACGTGAGAAGGAGTCGCCACTTGCCATTTTACGACCCGAAGGTCGAGGGCCGGCAAGTTACCCGGGTCTAGGGGTACGGGGTACACCTAAATGCTAAGGCAATGGTCGTGCGGAACCGAAAGTTCCGAATTCGGGGGTTCTATTACGTGCGGGCCTATATCCCGCACGCCCTTTCGGTACTCTAGCTTGCTAGGTTTGCCATTTTTGTTTATTTGCCGCGTGATTTAGGGTTGCACTCGACTCGCTCGTTTTGACACCGTAAATTCGATAAGTTGATTGAGTTGGGCCAAGAACCCGAAAGGTGAGTAGGCCTGTGTGTTCGAGGGATCGGTTCGCTATCTTGTCGTTACAGTTCATCGGACCAATACGGTCGATTCCCTGCGCGAACCGATATCACGATTATTCAAGCTTACTCATCCTTCGGTGATGATAGACCAACTTAACCAATTCGATACTCGGACCTCTCGCTTGCCGATCGGGGATCCTTACAAATGAATGAATGAACATACAAATAAAATCCTCACAATGTTCTCTCGAATAATTACAAAGTGTAAATGAATAAGTAAATGGATCCCGATCGGTTTGCATTGGGCCAATATTCCGCTCCGGCTCACCGTGTAGTTTGAATAACCGATAAACAAATTAAGGCAACGCGGGCTCAAGGAGCCGGGGGTCGGGTCCAATCGAATCGACGATTTGCAGGAGAACCGGTTTGTTTCCACTGTAATCGTTGGACCGATCGAGCTCCCGGGTGATATCTAAACACGTTTCACGCGTCCAATCCAAATTGCCTTCCACATAGGCCATATTTGGAGTGTGATGGTGACTCGAGGCTAGATCCCATTCCGCACTCGGGTTGCACGCTCTCAGTGAGTTAAGAGGCATTGGACCTCGTGTTCGGTAGTTTGGGGCGTTGGACCCCGTGCAACACGTGACCTATGGGTTCGGACCCGTACCGCAATAAATCATCATATGCAAAGACAAGCAGGAGAAAACTGATAAAACTGAGACAATACAGATAACAACTGACAACAACTGACAAGTGTCGGTGAATACAAACGAATTGTGTATTAGGCCGAATGTACGTGATTTAATCAGTTATTAACCGGAGTTGATTAACAAACAATGTATCTATCCTAGGCAAGCACAAGTGGCGGATTGGGATGAGGTTCTAAGCCAATTACATACGTGTGTTTGTTTTATGACTCTCATTCAGTTAAGTGTCACTGTGGTTTCACCGAATTAACCAAACTCGTGTTTCGACTCTAGATTGGAATCTAATATTCCGCCTATCCATTATCTAATATTTGAATAAGTGGGTGCACAATTAGTCCGGTCCTTGGTGTTTTGTAACTGAAATAAAATACTCCCCACCGAATCTATGATAGAAAGAAAGAAACACCGAAAACAAACGAAATGGACCACGCGAATGAAACTCGCACCCGAACGGGTTGTCCTTTCTCGTTCATAGCTCTAGGTGTTTCCAACTCCCTAAAGCCTAGGGTATCGGTGAATCATGGAATGACGGTTATGCCCTTGGATGATAAAATTGTGATGTTCGTGTATAAATTGGAGATTTGCGTCCCGCGAAGGAGTCTAAGAAGGACTCTCGTGCCCCGACTCGGGCCGCCTCAAATTGGGCCCGGACTCGAGTCACGGCACGTGAGTATTCCCTAGACGTCAATTCTATTCGTGTTACGCATCTCGGTATTTTGAAATTGTGAATTTATTGGAAAAGGGCATTCACGCCGTTCCGTAAATCATCGATGCGTTTTACCAATTAAGGATCAATTAACCCGATTATTTAATCCAAGTGGTTTAATTAACCGAATGATTCGTCCTATTTCCCCGTTTGTGAAATTATTCGGTGGTGGTAATTTCATGTGGTTATCTCGGTTTTAATGGGGGATTGTTCAAAATTTATGTATCCATCATCCAATTATCATGTGAATAACGAAAATGTGAGACACGGATACAAACAATCCCAAGGGACGATTCCAATCATGCCTTACATGCATAATATGCTTAAACTCAAGAACGAAATCTATTTCAACGAAACAAAAGAAAGTCGACGCCGTCAAGGTCTCTCAAACGCAAACGGACACACAAACACGTACACATGACACATAATATAACGAAATCCACAAAGAATGACGTCGACTCATACGATGGAAAAATGTGAAACATGGGAACCGACTCATTTCGGGATGGGAGAAACCACCTTAGACCCGTGTGGTCCAAGGGGACTCTCGGCCACACCCATCCAAGAGTGGCCGTGGGTCCTCATGGCTCACGCGAGTCAAGGGGGGCTCTCTAAACCCGATCTAAGCCTATTCCCACCATGCTAATACGTGGTACATGACAAAACAGCGGCAAAAGGGAACGGGGACCGGCTAGCTTCGAGGAAAGAGAAGTACCCTAGCCTCGGAGGAACCATAGAGGCTCACGGGTCACCCCTCAAGGCTAGACCGTGGGTTCTATGGTTCGGCCGTGACTCGGGACCTCTCCCGCTTCGATCCACGTCGTCTCCCCTCATGAGATATACATTCATGTAGTTTACGAGCATGATAGATAAAGTAAATAGATGCTGGACGTTGTATGGCATGCATGAGACATCCGGATCCGAGAGAAAAAAATGCAAGCTTTCACCTATCCCGAACCTTTAAAGCATATTAACACCACACGTAAGTAAATATCAAAGATCCTAACTCCTCTAAGTTAAAAGGGGTGTTACCTAGCCTCGATGTACGAGGGAAAGAATCGGGGAAGCGGCCACGAGAGTCGCAAGACTCGGTTTGGGCGGCTACGGGTGAGGGACCCGTAAGTGGGCAGGGCGCGGCAGTCTCGGGAGAACAGCTTGGCACGCTCGCTCCGATCACGGAACGGTGCAAGGTCGGGCTCGTTGGACTCCTAAGAGGCAGATCTAGGTGGGCACGGAGAGCTCCGAGCGTGCCGAACCCTGAATAAGTCGGAAATGGTGAGAGAAGTTCCAGTGAAAACACAGAAAAACTGGTTAGCGAAAATGGGCCAAACGGAGGTCGTGCACGGTTGGTCGGCCCTCGGATCGTGACCACCTCTTCACGAGAGAGGGTGAGGGTTGTGAGGAACCCTTTAAACTTGATGGCACGACTCTCCGAAGTCGTGGGAAGAAATGGCACGCGTGGAGGTGTCCGGTGCACGCGGGTAACGCCTAGGAGACCCGATTCTTCATGCGACCAGAACTCAACGTTGGGGGCTTCAAATGGAAAATCTAAGCCTGGAAATGGACTTAGGGGGTGGAAAATATGTAGGCTATGAAGTTTGAGAATTTTTGGGCTAAGTCGGGCCGGGTGGTTACCGGGATACCGGGTGGTTTTCCGGCGGTTTTGGCCGGTTTCGGCCTTGGTAAGGGGGGACGGAAGTGAGGAGTGGGCTGAGGTTTGAGAGAGTCCTTGAGAGAGATTGGCTTGAGAGAGAGTGAAGTTCAAGAAGTGATTAGAACTAATGACGTTGGTGGCTTTATAGGGATGGTTAACGGGATGATTTAAGGAGGTTAATTGCGGTTTTGAATCCTAAGCTAGGCTGCCGAAATTGGAGGGAAGATTAGGGAGGGGTTTGTGTCTTGTAGAGTGTAGGGAAGCAAGAGGGGTGATGGATGGATGGGTGATGGGAGTTGATGGATATGAGAGGAGGTGATGGGTGTAAGAGCCAAAATTTGAATTTGTGGAGGGGAGGGCTTGGAGCCGCCAGCCATGGGGGCTTGAGCCGCGGCTTGGGGCTGTCAATTCGAGCCAAGGGTTGAGCCGTGGCTTGGGGTTGAGCCGCGGCTTGATGGCTTGGCTTGGCTAGGCTGTGGGTCCCATTCGGTTGAGGGAAAAGCCGGGAAACGCTTGAAACTTGATTGAACGCGCATCCGACCTCCGATGTCCAATTAATTTGAAGATTTGGAACGCTTGAACTACGAGGATTTGAAGAGCCCGATATCGCCATACGTCGCGTGGACGAACGTCCGGGCGACTCGACGCCTCGAGAATCGATTTTGCCTCGTTCGGACGTTCGGAGTGGAATTTAATGCCCTTCGACCTCCGATTGATCTCTGTGCATTCTTGTATTTGTTTTGACAATCCTTTTGCCCCGTGAGGAGATTGTTGGCTCGTCATCCTCGATCGGGGACCATTGGCCCGGGAAGACCTAGGGACTTCGACCGGGGTTTTCTCAGTGTGCTCTGAATGTCTTGAGGTGCTCGGGGCTCGTTGTGATCTGTGCTCTACGTGGACGTGCCCGAAGGCTCGCCGGGAGACGTTCATGACCACTGAAACGTCCATCGGGAAACCGAGTCGAGTTCCGGAAGGTCATCTGAAGCTTGTTCCCCGGCCCTGATGGTCCCTGGGTGCCTGTAGGCCCGTTTTGAAGGGCCGTTGCTTTCGGTGGGGAGTGAACCCCGGGAGCTATGTCAGAAAAGGCGTCCGTGGGGGATCGGGGTGTCCCGGCTTAAGCAGGATGTCCCGAAAATGCGCCCAGACGCGTCATTGGTCACTTTGGCACTGAGGGGGATTTTTGAAGCCCCATATTGGGCACCTTTCGGTGCTTCGGTGACTCGATGATGAATAGTGCCACAGTGTCAGCTCCGTTGTTTTCGGGGTTCTTTGTCTGTAAATTCTTCCGACTGCTCTCTTCAGCTTTTCTAATGGACCCAGCTCTTCTTCTGTGGTTTATGACTCCGTGCTCGCCTATTTGCCTCCGATTGCCGGGTGATGAATAGTAACCCGGGCCTTGGTCGGAAGTCCTCCCGTGGGAAGCCGGTGGGCCAAATTGGGGTGCTGACACCTTGGATCCACTCGGCCGGCGCCATTCCGTCCTCCCTACATCAGAAGGTGAATTCATCGTCGGGAAGATCATCACGGTCAAAGGGGAGGAGGATTACGCCATCTACAAGGAGACGTCGGTTCCTTACATCAGCGTCGGAGACGACGAAAACCTGCCCTTCCACTCCTTCGAGACCATCTCCGTTATTGGGATTACGGAGAGGTCGGGCCGTCCCGCGCCGACCGTATGATAGGGAAGGTCCTTTGCACCACAATTACCATTCCGGCACCGGCTTGGGGGCGCGAGGACAAGGAATCAATCGCCCCGTTGAAGTTGAAGTGTACAAGCACAGGAGGGGACTTGGCTTTCGCCCCTCCTGCCATGAAATTATTGAGGCCCGCC
>NW_022204364.1:0-75465 GCF_007655135.1 Punica granatum | reverse complement strand
GGTGCGCTCGGTGACGCTCGGTGACGCTCGGTGACGGACGCTGGTCACCCGAGAGCTCCAACTAGTCCCGAGATGCGGGATGGGACCTTCAAGAGTCGGGTTGGACCGTTGATGGGTCGGTTTTGAGCTGTTTTCGTTGAACAGACCCGAATGGCATCAAACAGACCCGGCTGAAATATTGGACAGACCCGACTGGCACAAGTCGGGTCGGACGTCGCCACGGAGGCTCCCGATGGAATTTTGAGGCAAGGTCAGTGGCTCCTGACTCCTAACTGACCCCCGGAGGTGACTGTGGTGGTCGTTTGGTCCCAGAGTTATCGGGTCGACCCGTACAGCCCTGCAAATTCACGGAAAACAGAGTACGTCTGGAAATTCGGACCCGTCTGGCACCAGTCGGGTCGGACGTTGCTACGGAGTTCCCGATGGAATTTTTGAGCAAGCCAACGGCTCCCGACTGCTAACTCACCTCTCTGGAGGTGCTGTGGTGGTCGTTTTCCGAAAAGAGTCTCGGATCGACCCGATCTGCAAGAAAACCGCACAAACAGTCAGAATTTCGACCCGACTGGGCAGTCGGGCTGTTTCTTCTTCCTGGGGTTAAACCGACGGGTTTTTCTTGGATTTCTTGACTTCTTGAC
Organism: Punica granatum; assembly: GCF_007655135.1. Classification (NCBI taxonomy): domain Eukaryota; kingdom Viridiplantae; phylum Streptophyta; class Magnoliopsida; order Myrtales; family Lythraceae; genus Punica; species Punica granatum. The sequence goes on along the minus strand of NW_022204364.1, from coordinate 74,830 downwards.
ACCCTAGGGTTGTGTGGGGAGGTGTTTGATGGGTTTTTGGTAGCTCAAACCGACTTGGAAAGGCTTGAAACCCGGTTTGACATTTTTTACCCGAGAAGGACCAAATCTGTCCAGATTTTGTTCAAGGCTGGTTCTATGGCTTAGAGGCTTCAAACTTAAAATCTAAGTTCAGAAATGGATAGAGGGGCTCGAAAACATGTGGGATATGAAGTTTGGTAAAGTTTGGATTCAAGCCGGGATGGATTCCGACTTAAGACTTTGCCCGGTTTGCTTGGTTTTGCTTGCTGGAAATGGCTGAAGCTTGCTGCGGTTTGCTATGGAGTTTGAGAGCTTTTGAAGAGTGAAATGCTAGAGAGAGAGTGTTTTTAAGGTGTCTCCTTAAGTTAATGACATTTGGACAATATATAGAAAAGCTTAAATGCAAGATTAGTGAAGAAAGTGCAATTAGGGCCATGGATTAGTGGAATCCGAATTTCTTAAGGAAATATCAAGCTCAATCCTCATCCATTGCATTAATGGAGAAGAGATAAGAGCATTGATGGCTTTGGATGGGAAGTTGGAGTGTTGAATTGAAACACTTAGATATTTTGCAAAAGGAAGACAAATGCAAGTTGTCTTCTTGGCTTGAAGAAGAAGATGACAAGAGACATGGAGGGCAATGGGCATGGGTGAGGCGGCAATGAGTTTGGCCGTGGGTCCCACGGGTCGCGAGGTAAGTTCGGGCCAAAGTTCGGGTCTCGATTGGTCGCGCATTCGAAGTTCGTGGTTCGAATTGAAAGTCGAATTGTCGATATACGCGAAAAACGGTTAATGACCCGAGATTGACATTTTTCATGGAGAAATGTCCCGGATGTGGTGCGAGGCTCGAATCCGGTTTTGCTCATTGCAAGTGACCAGGGCGAATTGTCCGCTTCTGACAGCATATCTTGTGTCCGCATCTCACGTTGGTCATTTTGACATAAATTGTCAGACAACGTGAACAATTATCCCTTAAGCCGGTAATGCTAAGCGTGGGGCCGGAGACGTCCTAGGAGGCCGAAACTGGTTTTCTCAGGATGACTTCTGAGTTGCTTGGGCACTCCGGAGATTACTGTAATCTCTGTTTGTCAAGATTAAACCTCCAAGGACTTGAAGAGTGTATCTGAGACCTCTAAGCACTGTTTGAGAGATCTAGATGATTGTGTGATTATTCCGACGGCTCCACATTGAGCCTTAAGAAGGCTAGCATTGTGTAACGTAAGCATTCGGCGTCAAATTTCCCCAAAGAGGACCTCCGGATATGGATTTTCCACTGAAAATGGTCATTTCCGCCTTCGGAGGTTACTCGGGAAACCGCGAAGGGTTTTTGCTGTCTGTTTTGCCCAATTGTGAATGTCTGCTAGAGTTTTCTTTCTGGCAATGCGGTATGAACTTCGTTTGCCGTAATTCCATCAGACCATTCTCCGGCTATGCTCTTCTGAAGAGGGGTATGCTTGTTTTGCCGTTCGGAAGTCATTTGAAGTATCTGTGTGACTTCCAAGAACAATCTGAAGCGTTGTTCATGCTCTGTGTGCTGATGGGGCATGGCCGCGTCTGATATTTGGAATTAACTTTTCTCCAGGAAACGGCATTTTTGGACTTCCACTGAAAAGTTGTCTGTATACAGAAGTTGTTCTGTATAGAACAGATGATTTGCAAAATGCCTTTGGGGACTTTTCTTTTCATCTATTTGGCACTGGTGTGGATTTTTGGAGTCCAATATTCACTATCTTCCCGATGACCGAGCGAACTATCGGAAAATAGTGCCGTCCGTGTAATACACTGAAAACGCCCGGTTTTGGACATTGTTGAGTTCTTTGGTCGCTCTGTTCCCCTTTGGTGACCCTAGAGTCCTTCTGTCATGTCCATGGGCCATTTGCTCAATTTTGCCAACTTGAGGATGAATAGTGATTTCTTGCTCTGCCGAGCCGTTTTCTGTATTCTGCTCAAGTCGTGGCTTGGGTCATGGCTAATATCATTGTTTGGAATGGTGAGCCAAAATGGGGTGCTGACAGCTTGCCCCTCTTTGACTGCTTGCTCGAGTAGGATGCAATCAAAGATTTCAAAAGCACCCCAGTTTGATAGCAATGATCAAAATGGAATTTCCTATATGGCCCTCTCCTTTTTTTTGTTTTGGATATGTAGGATTTGTACCTAATAAGAGGGAATATGGTGAATGTGCACAATAACATGTAGAGTTCGGAACAAAGCTGAAACAGGCAATTAAAGTCGGGACTGACCCGACGGGGACTGACCCCAATGCAAGAAAAGTAATCGGGACTGACCTGAAGGGGACTGACCCCAATGCAGAAAAGTAATCGGACTGACCCGAGGGGTTTGCAATATGCACGAAAAGTAATCGGGACTGACCCGAAGGGGACTGACCCCAATGCAGGAAAAGTAGTCGGGACTGACCCAAGGGGACTGACCCCAATGCAGGAAAGTAGTCGGGATTGACCCGAAGGGACTGCCCCAATGCAGGAAAAGTAATCGGATTGACCCGAAGGGACTGACCCCAATGCAAGAAAGTAATCGGGACTGACCCGAATGCAGGAAAAGTAATCGGGACTGACCCGAAGGGGACTGACCCCAATGCAGGAAAAGTAATCGGGATTGACCCGAAGGGGACTGACCCAATGCATGGAAGTAATCGGGACTGACCCGAAGGGGACTGACCCCAATGCAAGAAAGGTAGTCGGGACTGATCCGAAGGGGTTTGCAATATGCACGGGCGCATACCGAATGAACTGCATGGTTCAAAGGCGCCTACCCGGTGGACTTGCGATGTGCACGAGCGCTTGCTCGGCTGGTTTGCATATGCACGGGGCGCATACCGAATGAACTGCATGGTTCAAAGGCGCCTACCCGGTGGACTTGCGATGTGCACTGCAATCCTGAGAGGGTGCACGCTAATGAAAGTGCATTGCAGAAATAAATGTGCACTGCGGTCCTGAGAGGGTGCACGCTAATGAAAATGCATTGCGGAAAAAATGTGCACTGCGGTCCTGAGAGGGTGCACGCTAATGAAAGTGCATTGCGGAAATAAATGTGCACTGCGGTCCTGAGAGGGTGCACGCTAATGAAAGTGCATTGCGGAATAAATGTGCACTGCGGTCCTGAGAGGGTGCACGCTAATGAAAGTGCATTGCGGAAATAAATGTGCACTGCGGTCCTGAGATGGTGCACGCTAATGAAAGTGCATTGCGGAAATAATGTGCACTGCGGTCCTGATGGTGCACGCTAATGAAAGTGCATTGCAGAAATAAATGTGTGAGAAGTAAATGCAAACACTGGGGAGTGGTGTGAGGTGTGGAAGGAATCATTGTGTTCCTTCCCTCGTTGATTTCGTCCATGTTTGCAATCGATGTGGTGGCAAAATGCTTCGTTATTTGCCAACTGATTGCGATGCAACTGAGTGCCTGGAGTGCTGCTCTGAAGATTCTCCTCTTGGGTTGAGATTGTCATCCGTCACATGAAGTAGAGATGATCGATCTTGGGGATTATCTTCCAAGGAGCGTTGATTTGTCGGAGGCAAGCGTTGATGCTGGGACGAAGTCATTTCACTGAAGCCTTACCTCTGTGGCAGTGATGTGTTTGATCTGCCGAAAGCCGGGCTCGCCGCTAGGCGGTTACCTATTGGGCTGCCGGAAACCGACTTTGCTGCTGAGGAATGATTGTGCTTTGTCGGAGGCCAGCTCTGCTACTTGGGCGGTCATGCTTTGACCTGCAAGAAGTTCGCCAAAAGTCGGCGTCTTGTATTGCGAGACTCGAGCTCTAAGACAGAGCGCCTACGTATCCCGTGGAACTAGGAATCAGAGTCTGTCGTAGTTCATGCTGTTTGCAGTACCTGTGATCTTGACATTACTAGTAAATCATGTTAGAAATACTAACAAGTAATGGACACAGGTAAGCATGAAAATGTTGTTGCGACACGCAGATCTTCAGTTTTGGGTCACCTAAACAACCCATGAAGATTTTTGCTTTGACAGTATAAGTAGGTCCCGTTCTCGGAGGCCTAGATGCGAGGCCTCCAGGGCTCCCGTTAGCTATGTATTGGGCATATCGAGACTTCCCCGACGATGCCCTAGCAATTCTATCGTTGTTCGACGCGCCCGTCGGCTTTGAACCCTTCTCAATAGGGTACAGTAGGGCGCTGCATTTGCAACCCGCTTGGGGATTTCTATTCAGATTTGGTCAGACTCGGTCTGACCATTTCCAAAGCGTTGTGACTAGACTCTTGGAGAGGAATGTCTGGGATTTTGGCTCTATGATAGCCTGTTGAAGGGTGGCTGTGACCCATTCGGAGTTATGCAAAGACAAAGTGAAAAGAGAAAGCTTGGGAAGCATGCTGCCCGCAGGCTAAAAGGATACACGGGTTCACGCCTGCAATGAGATGTACCCCCATTTTTCTTCGTCCTTCTGTTGTGTAGGTTGTACTGAACTGCTTGGACGGCATATTCAGTTACCCACTGTGCTTGAGGAAGGTTCCCTCTTGGACGGTTGAGTGGTATTGGAGAGCCGATCGGGGATCGTGTTGGAATAGATAAACTGGCCACTTCCCTTGGGATCTCTTGTCCACACGATGTGTGAGAGACTAGGGGCAATTTTATTTATCTCTCGTTTTGCTCTCCTTTTGCTACGATCACCACCTCGGGGCCGCACCTCTCAACCTAAAGGGGAAGAGCTCTCCTTTTGCCACGACCGCCCCAAAGGGTTTTCGGTCGTGCCTCTCTTTTACCCTAGCTTTTGCCTAGGTCGCCCCAAAAAGGGGTTTTCGACCTAGCAGGCTCGATTCTTTTATCTCTCGAGTTTGCAAGGGCGAAGGGTTCGAAGGATTCAACCTCCAAATGCATTGTTTTCTGTCTCCGTCGAGGAGTTGTGTCTGCTGCTCCCCTTTTGTCGGGGTTTGTTGATTTCTGAGAATTGGCGGCGTCGGAGTTTTAAATCTCGGCGGTGCCTTGTTTTGTTCATTGGCAGGTTTTTCCTGCATCTTTCTCTCTCTCTTCATTGGCGGGTTTTTCCCGCTTCTTTTCGCTCTGTTTTTTTTTTCTTGCAGCTGGGGTTTGTTTTGTGCCCCGTGTCTTTGTTTGAAACTCCTCGACTTTGTATCGCCGAGGCCACTTTGGTGTGCTTCGCCTCGTGGAGACTTGTTGTGTGTTGCTAGCCCTATTTTGTGAGGACCGGCTTTCTTGGAAGTTTGACTCCCGTGCACTCGAAAGTTGAACTTCGTGTCATTTTCCCTTGCAATCTCTTCAGGTGAATTCCCCTATTGTCTAGAAGGAAAATACAAATTTGCCCTAGGGAACCAGTGGTCGGAGTTGTCTTGATGCTTGTTGCGGAGAGGCCTGGACTTAACGCAAATGACCAGGAGCGTTCCAACGTCACTTGCTGGAGTGACCCACGATGGCGACCTCGGGAGAACTTCAACCAGGGAGGCCCAGTGTACGTCGCTTGCCGAGGTTGTGTTAGCGCGAACTTCAACCGGGATGCCCCAGTGTACGTCACTTGGAAATGCTTTTCGTGGGTGGATGATGTCCGAGGTGGTCTCGGTGCAAGCGTTGAACGCGAATGCCCCGGTCTTTTGTCATCGATGTGACTCGTGGTGGGCGGTTTCTGCAACTGTCGCCCCTGGCCATCTCATGTCGTCAATGTCAACTGAAATCGTTGCGTTGATGGCATAAGGCTCGCTCAGTTGTTTTTGTCTTTAGCTTTGTAGGGGGTATCTCCGTGCCGAGCCCCTTCCCTGTCAAAGTATAAGGGAGAAGGCTCGAGAGGAGTTCTCAGAAAGGCGTGAGCCTGTGCATCATTCTTCGCCTGTGACCGACGTGTCCCTGTAAAAGATGACAAAGAAGATAGTGTGTTAGGCGATTGTGCGGTGGAGTATGCGGTAAGAAAATGGGGTGGACCCATGGGAAAATCCCTTTTGTCTCGCACACGACCCATGGGGTGTCGCGTGTGGATGACATTTGTTTCCGGGAATGTAGTCATCATCACTCTGGAGTGGTTAGACCATGACTGAAGTCACATAAGCATGTTTTCCCTAATTGCGAGTAGGCATGCGCAGCCGTCCTAGGGAAGGCTCGAGAAGCCGAGTCCCACGAGGACAGGTAAGTCGAACAGGTCCAACAGAACCGATAGGGCGTCTTCGAGACTGTCCTAATGCTCCATTGAAGGATTTGTTCATGTCGGGAGCCTATTTGTGGGAATGCATTTGAATGAAAGCAACAGAGAGTTTAAAGAAAACTGCGCGTGTTGCCCCAGTGTTTAGTCGGTGATCACAACGGAGGTGGATGAGATCCATTCTTTGATCGGAGGCATGACCGTGCTGGTCTGCGATGGAGAGTTGGGTCATGCTCTGTTTGTGGAGCTGTCACTTTCTGTCTTTGTAGTGGAAAGATTAGACTTGCTCCTTGAAGTATCGCTTGGATGAATTTGTATCCAAGTCGATTTTGGATTTCAGATGAGCCTGAAAGCAGTAAATGCGAGGCGTCAAAACCTGAAAGCAGTAAATGCGGGGCCGAAGCCCAAAAGCAGTAAATGCTGGGCCGAGGCCCGAAAGCAGTAAATGCAGAACTGAGGTCCGATGCAGTAAATGCATGCTCGATAGGAAAATGCAAGAGATGTAAGAGCAAAGGTCAATGCTGAGGAATAGCGCAAGGCGCTGCAATGCAGTGACGCCGATTTGCTTGCGGTATTGCTCTATGGAGCAGGGATGTGGACTTAGTGTTGAAATCCCAAGGAGCTGGATGGATGGGAGACGTTTGTTGTCTCAATTGTGGTCGCTTAGTATTCAGGCTGTCTTCTTGTTGAGAATTTCCTGCAATGGGAAAAGAAAACAATAAAGGAGCATGAACCGTTCAGCATTTCAATGCAAGAGTGTAGGGAAGCGAACTGGCCTGGTAGGTCTCGTGCAAGCACATCGAGAGACATGCATTGATACGTTGAGCAGGCATGTATGAGTTGGTGTGAACACGCTTGGACATGTGTGAGGCGCGCTCGATCGCTGGTAGATGCGCTGGGTCACGCGGAGGGACGTGCGTCCGATCACGCAGTGACACTCTCTGTTAGGAAGAAGTTAGTGTTGGTTAACTTCGCCTGGGAAGGTTGATCGGCCCTCGGGCCACAGTTCGTCTTGCTGTGGAGGAAGGGTGAAGGCCGCGAGTGGCCTGCCCGCGAAAGTGGGCACGACTCGCCTATCGTGCGGGGTGGGTGGCCGGGCTGGACGGCCTCTGGTCATAGCACGTCTCGCCATGGAGAGGTGAAGACCGCAAGTGGTCTACCCGCGAAGGTCGGCACAACTTGTCTATCGTGCGGAAATGCGTTGTAGCCGCAAGAGAATAAATATATCAAATGTATGCAATGCATGGGTTTTGAAAGCTAATGCTGTCGTTCGCATTGATTCAAAGAGTTTAAAATACAATGCAGTTTGGAAAATAAATCCTTAAGTCGATCTTCCATCCCGCTCGGGGCACAAGTGAACATTGCCACGGAAAACACCAATTCCAGGCGAAAGCTTAGTGGAGATATCTATCCTAAGATGGGTGGGGCCCTCCATGGGTCCTCTTCTTGGACCTCTCCAAGGTAGCGTTCGCACGTGCCAACTCCTGATCACGTCTCTGTAACTCGGCGCGTGCTTGGGCGAGCTCCATTTGAAGCTGGCGCTGATCGATGAGTTGCTCATCTTTCTCAGCGACCTCCCAACGAAGGCGGTCCCTCTCAGACCTGAGGCTAGTGAGTTCCGCTTGGACGGCGATGCTCGAAGTTGAGGGTGCCCCATATGGTGTGCTATCCTCAAGTTGTGGAGAGTCGGTGGAATCTTCGTGTACTAACGAACTCCGTCGGTAGAAACGGAGGATGTACTCTTCCGTAGCCCGAAAATCCCGTTCATCCTGAGTAGGGTGTTCGGGAAAGTAAGGTAGCTCTGTGACCGCAGTGCGCCATGCGGATAGGACCTGTTGGATATCACTTTGGCAATCTACGGACGTCTGATCCTCCCGCCAAGTGTGTTCGAACCTAGTCCGTGCCATGTCCTCGGGGACTGTCTGTAGGCTACCAAACTGCCTCATTACTCGCAACGGGAAGTAAGTGGTGGACCCCGCATGGCTCAAAAGTGGGATTCCGTTAAAATCATGGCATCTAAGGGCCATGGGTCCGGGTGGCATCCACGCGGCACGCCACTTAAAGCCCTTGGGTGATATTTCACGAAAAATTTTGATCCACTCGGAAACCTTGCGTTCTTCCACGTGCACTAAAGGTAGTAACCGGAAAATGATCGACTCCGAGTGGTTGAAAAACAGAACTGGGGGCACGAGGCCAAAGGGGCTTGCGTGGCTCTGTAGCCAAATTTGCAAAAGGATTGGGGACCCCCTCAACCTTCGATCAGCTGTTCGCGTAACGCGGTCGAGCGACCGAATGGTCTCAGCCACTAGGGCTACCTCGTACCCGCGACCTCCGACCACTTGGAGGATGACGCTAGCCAAAGCTGCGTCGATGCGATCGACTGCGCTAGGGAATAAAAGGGTTCCAAAAATAAGGAGCAAAACTGCATGACATAAGTTTGCTTGAAAAATGTCCCCTCGAACCTCGCGTGCTTGTGATTTGATAAAGCAGAGAAGTTTCGTGGTTACTATCTCAGTGCCTCCGGAGTATGCAAGTTCGGCATGCAGTTGAGATCTGTGCACCCTGAGTAGGCGCGAGACTAAGACCAATCGAGTAGTACGGAGGTTAGGCTCCACAATGCCGTGGGAAATAGCAGTCCTACCAATGAGGGTCCGATACTCCTCAATGATAGGCGTAAGCTCTGTACCCTGAATGTTGAAGACCGCATGGGTTGGATCCCAGAACGTCACAGCTGCTCCTAGGAAATTCCAATCTACTCGGCGGGTGGAGAGCATGGGCACATCTCCGACGAAGGAAGTGATATAGTTTCGGTCAATTTGACGCAGGTTGGTCCATATGTGACTAATCTGCTCAAGCGGTGGCGTGATTCTGTCGAGGCGCAGAAAGGAAGCCGAATGCGACATCCCTTACCAAGATGTAAAGAAGATCAACTTAGGACTCATCAATGCGAATGACACCCTAATTTTGAAAACTGTATGATGCGTGAGTGCGAAAAATAAATGCCCACGGCTTAATAAAATTACAAGGTACATATACACCGCTCTTGAAATGGAAAAGACTCAAGTGGCTCGCAGGCCGACTCGATAGACTGTTGCCGGAGTCGGGTAGAAGGCTTGCATGGAAGCATAGCACGATGCATGGTTCAGTGCTACAGGGACCGTGCTACCTAGGGATGGGGGCCCCCGACTCAAGGGTGTCAATTCCTTGAAATCGGGCGGGATTCTTTTCAAGGCCTAAACGACAATCGAACTGTGCGCCGTACCCCTACTTCGAACCCCTATCTAACCTGGGTTGCCTAAAATCGGTCGTGGGACGCGACCCATAGGTACATAGTGCTAGCGTGATATGCAATGCAAGTGCTTTTAAATAAAAGTGCGTAAAGTAGATAAGCGGGAAATGTACTGAAAGCGGTAAATAAACATGCAAGCAAAGCAAACGGGTCGAGCCTGAACCCACTAAGTATGTCCCCAGTGGAGTCGCCAAGCTGTACGGACCCGAATGTTGACTCTCGTCGGGGCCCGCATCGCGCGCTTTTGGATCGCGCGGCTTGGTCGGAACGTCCACCTTCCCGCGGGGGCGCGCGTCGGACACGCGTGAGAGAAGGAGTCGCCACTTATCATTTTACGACCCGGAGGTCGAGGGCGGATAAGTTACCCAGGTCTAGGGGTATGGAACACCTAGTTTGTTGTTAAGGCATTGGTATGTGCGGAACCGGAAAGTCCGTGTTCGAGGGTTCATGTTACGTGCGGGCCTATATCTCGCACGCCCTTTCGGTACTCTGGTTTGCTAGGCTTGCATGTTTTATTATTTACCGCGTGAATTAAGCTGCACTCGGCTCGCACGTTTTGACACCGGATATTCGATGAACCAAACGATGTCGGTTGAGAAGCCGGGAAAGAAGTAAATCTATATGTCGGGGAATTGGTTCATAATCTTGCATTACAGTTCATCGAACCATGGAGGTTGAATCCCTGCGTGAACCAGAACCGCGAGATCTTGGATTTACTTGTGTCTGGGCAAGCATTAGACCGATTCGATTAATTCGACTCTCGGACCGTTCGCTCACCGACTGGAATTCTTACAGAATAAATGCACCAAATAGAATCCTTACAATGCTCTCAAAACAATAAATACAAATTACAAAAGGGTCGAATTCCAGTCGTTTTGCGTTCGGTTATTATTCCACTCTAACTCACCGTGAGTTTAGGGAAAAGACCGAAGAACTGAAATTCAATGGACGCTCTCACTGAATAGGGCGTTGGACCCTGTGACTGTTGATTAGGGTGTTGGACCCTGTGCTCGATGATTAGGGCGTTGAACCCTAATATTATTCGGCCTAGGGATCAGGCTCGACCCGCATGGCAAACAGGTGCGGAAAGATAACACGCAACATGTTAATAACATACAAAGTGTTTGTTATTGTCGTGTTTACATGAATTAACAGATTATTAACCCAGGGGTGTTTTTGCAAGCAAATGCCATATGCTAAACAATCAAACATGTGCCAACGTTTTAGCATTCGGCTTTGTTTTGAGAACTTGACAAAGAGAGTCAAATCTCAAGTGTGTGGATCGCTTTTACAGTTGTTCTGTATTGTGACACTGAATTACCACTGAATTAACCAAACTCGTGTTTTGACTCTAGATTTGGAATCTAGAATTCCTCCTAACCATTATCTAGTGTTTGGTTAGGTCGAGTGAAAGGTTAATCAGCATTTCACAGGTTTTCTCACAGGGATCAACTGTTCTAGTTACCCGAGTCTATGTTAGGATAACAGAAACTCATCAAGTTAGATAAGAAAAGGCTATGCAGATGAACCTGCACCTGAACAGGTAGCCCGTTCTTATCCCGTACTGTAGTGTTTCTGTTATGCTAACCCTAAGGATGTCGCTGGATTGTGAAAAGACAATTTTGCCCTCTATTTGAAAATTGTTTTCAGAAAAGGGGAAAGATCGCAGTGCGGGCCACCTCGGCCTGTAGCCGGTGTCGACCGATTCCCTGGATCATCCAGGGTTGTGCAAGAACCCTAAAAAAGCCAAAGAACCGGTCGATCTGCCCGGAAGTGATCTAGAAAGATCTTCTGTATCTTCACCTGAGTTACCTAGAATCAGGTAAAAACTCAAGTTGAGACACAGAAGCCCTTTCCAGACGTCCATGCTACATCGGACCGCGCGTTTCGGGTTTTGAAATTGATAATTTGAAAAGGGCACCAACGTCCTTTGACGACTCGTCGACGCGAGTTATCAATTAATGTCCAATTCGGGTAAACTTTATCAGTGTGAAGTGAGTTTAATCGTGTGAGCGTCCCGATTAACCAGTTTGTGGCATTAATGCTTAAGGGTTGTGCCGAATGCATTAATTGTGAAAACGATTCGCGACTCGACGACCAAGACGATTCCATAAGGATCGAGGATAATTTGGTCTAATGACCGAAACTATCCTCATAACCAAATGGACCCGAATGAGTCATCGATACTCGAATCCATGCATGCTTTGTTTGAAAGAGTCTTTACATGATATTTTAATGGGAATCGTAAAGACATTGAAGTAAAACTTCACATCATCCGATCAACAAATTAAACTTGAGATAAGGAACTCATTCTTGACCCAAGGAAGGCCAAGAAGCCCTCGGCTTCATCTTGTGAAGGGTGGCCGAAGGTTCTCATGGCTCTATCCGAGTCACGAATGATTTCCTAATCGTGGTTTAATTATTTCTCGCATGCTCAAACATCAACCGTGATAAATAGCACTCTTTTTTAACAAAAGCCGGCGTTATCACGATTTGTTTAGCTCATTTAAACATACAAACATTCACAAACGTGTTAACTAAGGAAAAGGATAAAATAACACCGGCTTCATGCATGCAATAATGATAAAACAAACTCGGAAATTAACTTGAATAGGCTAAGGAGACCGATCTTAACCCGAAAAGAGCAATTTAAATCTCAACCCTCTCCTTTAGAGAATTGGCCGAGACTTAATGTGCCATAATAGGGTCGGGATAGTCTTCTTTATGATGATCCAAGCCCCTTTCCGACATGGTAGCAAGTCCTAAGATAGTGTACGTGTATAATATAACATAAAATTGCATAAAAATTAAATCTTGTGAATGAAACATGCATGAAAACACCATAATACTCCATAGCCATGCAAAAATAAAAGTCCTAACTCCTCTAAGTCGAAAGTGTTTTACCTAGCCTCGGAATACGATGAAAGAGTCGGGGAAGTGTTTGAGAGTCGGGTGACTCGGTGGAACCCTTAAAAGGGTATTCGGGTGCAAGGATGGACGTGCACGGGCACGGTCGAGCACGGTGACGGGAGCTAGTGGGCACGGACAGGCGCTGGTGGTGGGCGCGGGTGTGCGCGGTGACAGGCGCGGGCGTGCGCGGATGACAGGCACGGGCGTGCGTGGGTGACGGGCGCGGGCGTGCGCTGGTGACGGGCGCGGGCGTGCGCGGGTGACGGGCGCGGGCGTGCGCTGGTGACGCCTGGTGACGATGGGCGCGGCGTGCGCTGGTGACGGGCGCGGGCGTGCGCTGGTGACGGGCGCGGGCGTGCGCTGGTGACGGGCGCGGGCGTGCGCTGGTGACGGGCGCGGGCGTGCGCTGGTGACGGGCGCGGGTGGCGCTGGATGATGAGCCCGGGAGTGCGCGGGTGACGGACACAGGTGTGCTGGTGAAGGGCGCGGGTGGCGCTGGATGATGAGCACGGGAGTGCGCGGGTGGCGGGCACGGGTGTGCTGGTGAAGGGCGCGGGTGGCGCTGGTGACGAGCACGGGCGTGCGCGGGTGAAGGGCGCGGGTGGCGCTGGATGAGGAGCACGGGAGTGCGCGGGTGGCGGGCACGGTTGTGCTGGTGAAGGGCGCGGGTGGCGCTGGATGACGAGCACGGGCGTGCGCGGGTGACGGGCACGGGTGTGCTGGTGAAGGGCGCGGGTGGCGCTGGATGACGAGCACGGGCGTGCGCGGGTGACGGGCGCGGGTGTGCTGGTGATGGGCGCGGGTGGCGCTGGTGACGAGCACGGGTGTGCTGGTGAAGGGCGCGGGTGGCGCTGGATGAGGAGCACGGGAGTGCGCGGGTGGCGGGCACGGTTGTGCTGGTGAAGGGCGCGGGTGGCGCTGGATGACGAGCACGGGCGTGCGCGGGTGACGGGCGCGGGGGTGCTGGTGATGGGCGCGGGTGGCGCTGGATGACGAGCACGGGCGTGCGCGGGTGACGGGCGCGGGTGTGCTGGTGATGGGCGCGGGTGGCGCTGGATGACGAGCACGGGCGTGCGCGGGTGACGGGCGCGGGTGTGCTGGTGATGGGCGCGGGTGTGCTGGTGATGGGCGCGGGTGGCGCTGGATGACGAGCACGGGCGTGCGCGGGTGACGGGCGCGGGTGTGCTGGTGATGGGCGCGGGTGTGCTGGTGATGGGCGCGGGTGGCGCTGGATGACGAGCACGGGCGTGCGCGGGTGACGGGCGCGGGTGTGCTGGTGATGGACTCTGGTGACGCTCGAGGGTTGCGCTCGGTGACGCTCGGTGACGCTCGGTGACGGACGCTGGTCACCCGAGAGCTCCAACTAGTCCCGAGATGCGGGATGGGACCTTCAAGAGTCGGGTTGGACCGTTGATGGGTCGGTTTTGAGCTGTTTTCCGTTGAACAGACCCGAATGGCATCAAACAGACCCGGCTGAAATATTGGACAGACCCGACTGGCACAAGTCGGGTCGGACGTCGCCACGGAGGCTCCCGATGGAATATTGAGGCAAGGTCAGTGGCTCCTGACTCCTAACTGACCCCCGGAGGTGACTGTGGTGGTCGTTTGGTCCCAGAGTTATCGGGTCGACCCGTACAGCCCTGCAAAGTTCACGGAAAACAGAGTACGTCTGGAAATTCGGACCCGTCTGGCACCAGTCGGGTCGGACGTTGCTACGGAGATTCCCGATGGAATTTTTGAGCAAGGCCAACGGCTCCCGACTGCTAACTCACCTCTGGAGGTGGCTGTGGTGGTCGGTTTCCGAAAAGAGTCTCGGATCGACCCGATCTGCAAGAAAACCGCACAAACAGTCAGAAATTTCGACCCGACTGGGCAGTCGGGCTGTTTCTTCTTCCTGGGGTTAAACCGACGGGTTTTTCTTGGATTTCTTGACTTCTTGACACCCTAGGGTTGTGTGGGGAGGTGTTTGATGGGTTTTGGTAGCTCAAACCGACTTGGAAAGGCTTGAAACCCGGTTTGACATTTTTTACCCGAGAAGGACCAAATCTGTCCAGATTTTGTTCAAGGCTGGTTCTATGGCTTAGAGGCTTCAAACTTAAAATCTAAGTTCAGAAATGGATAGAGGGGCTCGAAAACATGTGGGATATGAAGTTCGGTAAAGTTTGGATTCAAGCCGGGATGGATTCCGACTTAAGACTTTGCCCGGTTTTGCTTGGTTTTGCTTGCTGGAAATGGCTGAAGCTTGCTGCGGTTTGCTATGGAGTTTGAGAGCTTTTGAAGAGTGAGAAATGCTAGAGAGAGAGTGTTTTTAAGGTGTCTCCTTAAGTTAATGACATTTGGACAATATATAGAAAAGCTTAAATGCAAGATTAGTGAAGAAAAGTGCAATTAGGGCCATGGATTAGTGGAATCCGAATTTCTTAAGGAAATATCAAGCTCAATCCTCATCCATTGCATTAATGGAGAAGAGATAAGAGCATTGATGGCTTGGATGGGAAGTTGGAGTGTTGAATTGAAACACTTAGATATTTTGCAAAAGGAAGACAAATGCAAGTTGTCTTCTTGGCTTGAAGAAGAAGATGACAAGAGACATGGAGGGCAATGGGCATGGGTGAGGCGGCAATGAGTTGGCCGTGGGTCCCACGGGTCGCGAGGTAAGTTCGGGCCAAAGTTCGGGTCTCGATTGGTCGCGCATTCGAAGTTCGTGGTTCGAATTGAAAGTCGAATTGTCGATATATGCGAGAAAACGGAGTTAATGAGCCCGAGATTGACATTTTTCATGGAGAAATGTCCCGGATGTGTGCGAGGCTCGGAATCCGGTTTTGCTCATTGCAAGTGACCAGGGCGAAGTTGTCCGCTTCTGACAGCATATCTTGTGTCCGCATCTCACGTTGGTCATTTTGACATAAATTGTCAGACAACGTGAACAATTATCCCTTAAGCCGGTAATGCTAACGTGGGGCCGGAGACGTCCTAGGAGGCCGAGACTGGTTTTCTCAAGATGACTTCTGAGTTGCTTGGGCACTCCGGAGATTACTGTAATCTCTGTTTGTCAAGATTAGACCTCCAAGGACTTGAAGAGTGTATCTGAGACCTCTAAAGTACTGTTTGAGAGATCTAGATGAGTTGTGTGAATTATTCCGACGGCTCCACATTGAGCCTTAAGAAGGCTAGCATTGTGTAACGTAAGCATTCGGCGTCAAATTTCCCCAAAGAGGACCTCCGGATATGGATTTCCACTGAAAATGGTCATTTCCGCTCTTCGGAGGTTACTCGGGAAACCGCGAAGGGTTTTGCTGTCTGTTTTGCCCAATTGTGAATGTCTGCTAGAGTTTTCTGGGCAATGCGGTATGAACTTCATTTGCCGTAATTCCATCAGACCATTCTTCGGCTATGCTCTTCTGAAGAGGGGTATGCTTGTTTTGCCGTTCGGAAGTCATTTGAAGTATCTGTGTGACTTCCAAGAGACAATCTGAAGCATTGTTCATGCTCTGTGTGCTGATGGGGCATGGCCGCGTCTGATATTTGGAATTAACTTTTCTCCAGGAAACCGGCATTTTTGGACTTCCACTGAAAAGTTGTCTGTATACAGAAAGTTGTTTTGTATAGAACAGATGATTTGCAAAATGCCTTTGGGGACACTTTTCATCTATTTGGCACTGGTGTGGATTTTTGGAGTCCAATATTCACTATCTTCCGATGACCGAGCGAACTATCGGAAAATAGTGCCGTCCGTGTAATACACTGAAAACGCCGGTTTTGGACATTGTTGAGTTCTTTGGTCGCTCTGTTCCCCTTTGGTGACCCCTAGAGTCCTTCTGTCATGTCCATGGGCCATTTGCTCAATTTTGCCAACTTGAGGATGAATAGTGATTTCTTGCTCTGCCGAGCCGTTTTCTGTATTCTGCTCAAGTCGTGGCTTGGGTCATTGCTAATATCATTGTTTGGAATGGTGAGCCAAAATGGGGTGCTGACAGAGCCCTATCAAGATAGCCGAGTTCCCTGGAATTACAAGGGTGAGGTTGCTAACGCTGAACAAGAGTTGAGCGCGATGGGCATTACACGCTCAGGAAGAGTTTACTAAGGTCCGGAGCTTGCAGACAAAGGGAAAGCTTCTACTGCCGCACTCAGCCATAACTTGAGAGCTGCATCCACTCCCACAAAGAAGGTATCAGAAGAGGAAGCCGAAGCCTTCATGAAAGTAATTAAAGCGAGCGAGTACAAAGTGGTTGAACAAATGGGCAAGTCACCGGCCCATATCTCGCTGCTAGCATTGCTTCTAAGTTCCGAACTGCATCGGGACGCTCTTTTGAAGGTTCTCACCGTGGCACAAGTACCGAAAGAGACTGTACCGAAGAGGATCGAGGAGACTGTGAGCTCTATCTTCTCGAATCAGATCTCCTTTTCCGAAGACGAAATTCCCTCGGAGGGTCAAGGACACTTGCAGGCATTGCACATTGTCTGCAAGTGCAACAATCACGTCGTCGGTCGAGTTATGATCGACAACGATTCGGCTCTTAACATGTGCCCCGTCTCCACGTTGAAACAGATGAAGGTGGACATGAGCCACATCCGCGCAAGCAAAACGACTGTTTGAGCCTTCGATGGCTCAAGGAGAAACATAAATGGGGAAATCGACCTTATCGACGTGGGACCATGCTCATTTTTCGTCACCTTCCACATCCTCGAGATCCCCAATGCATTCAGTCTCTTGCTAGGAAGACCCTGGATCCATGTTGCCGGCGCTGTTCCTTCCTCTCTACATCAAAAGTTGAAGTTCTTTGTCGAAGGCAAGCTCATCACTGTCAACGGCGAAGAGGACTATGCGATCTATAAGGAGACAGCAGCCCCTTATGTCAGCATCGGCAAAGACCAGAATCTCCCTTTCCATTCTTCCGATACTATCTCCGCGATTCGAGACTACGGAGAAGTCAGTCTATCTCGGGCCGATCGCATGATAGGGAAAGTCTTGTTAAGGAGCGACTATGTCCCTGGAACCGGTCTCGGAGCACATGCACAAGGAATCCTTCACCCTGTTCAGATGGAGGAATATCGAAATAGGAGGGGACTCGGCTTTCGCCCCTCCTTCCATGAGATCGTTTAGGCACACCGCGGTAAGCATCTCCACCGCCTCGCAGTTCATTACGGAAAGCCCTCCAAGGGCATTCCAGTTCCGCTACTCTCGCATTTCTTCCCAGGGCTACCACTCGTTGTTGGAGGCACATTTGATGACACACCCATTGAGTCAGAGGACTCCTCCTCGGATACGGTTGAAGTGCCCTTTGTACTCTCAGATGCTATGCTATCACCGAAGAGACATCTTCAGGGGCTCCGATCCTCCGGGCACAGGAGAACGAGGAACTGAACAATTGGACCATAGTCCTGTGCTATTCGGCCGTAGTCGTCGATGTGTAAGACAGTCCTTGTATATAATGCTACTTGCACGTCGGCAATGCCATAAGCCGCGTGACAGAAGAAGGATTTTTGTTATGGCTTTGTCAATGAGATCCCTACATGCACATTTTGAATTCTTGTCTCGCTCTCGTTTCCAGCACATTAATTTTTGAAACAATTTGCTTCTATTTCCAGGCTACAATCGAATCCAAATCACGGACGCAATGATTCGAATCCACTCGAAACACACCTTGAAAAGCCCCTACGCACATACTTTGGGGGAAGGCTGGACGAGGACAGTCACGTGCCCGAGATAGAGGAGAGTTTGCATAGTCTTGAAAACCACCAGCTCACCTCTGTCGAGCCAACCGAAGAAATAAATATAAGCACTGCAGAAGAACCACGCACCATTAGAATCGGGACGGGACTCGACCCTGCACAGAGAGCCTGAATGATCGATTTCTTAACAGAGTATCAGGAAGTCTTTGCTTGGTCTTACGCTGATATGCCAGGCCTAGACCCCTCGATCGTAAAGCATTTCCTCCCACTCGACACTGAAAGATTCCCGCCCAAGCACCAACATTTGCGACGTCAAAGAGCCGACCTTCTCCTACGCATTAAGGAAGAGGTCATCAAGCAGGTAGACGCGGGATTCTTGGAGGTATGCAATTACTCTGAATGGGTAGCGAACATTGTTCCAATGGAGAAGAAGAATGGGAAAGTCAGAGTCTACATCGACTACCGAGACCTCAATAGAGCTAGCCCAAAGGATAACTTCCCGCTGCCTCATATTGATATTTTGGTGGAAAACACCGCGCGCCACACTCAATTCTCCTTCATGGACGGCTTTTCTGGATACAATCAGATTCAGATGACCGACGAGGATAAAGTTAAAACCATGTTTATCACGATGTGGGGCACATTCTGCTACAAGGTCATGCCTTTCGGTCTCAAAAATGCCGGGGCAACCTATCAGCGGGCGATGGTCACTCTCTTTCATGACATGATGCATAAAGAGATTGAGGTCTACGTCGACGACATGATTGCGAAGTCCAAGTGTGCGCTCCTGAATTTCATCTCGTCGGGGCACACATGCGCCTGCCTATGCAACGCGGCTTGGGAGTGTCCACCTTCCCGGGGACGCACGACGGACGCTCGTGAGAAGGAGTCACCGCTTACTGTTTACGACCCGTAGGTCGAGGGCCGTTGAGTCGCTTGGGTCTAGGGGTATGGGGTACACCTAAATGCTAAGGCAATGGTCGTGCGGAACCGAAAATTCCGAATTCGGCGGTTCTGTTATGTGCGGGCCTATATCCTACACGCCCTTTCGGTACTCTAACTTGCTAGGCTTGTCGTTTTGTATATTTACCGCGTGATTTAGGGTTGCACTGGACTCGCCCGTTTTGACACCGTAAAGTCGATGAATTGATCAAATTGGGCCAAGAATCCGAAAGATGAGTAAACTTGTGCGTCGAGGAATCGGTTCACTATCTTCGCGTTACAGTTCGTCAGACTGTGATGGTCGATTTCCTGCGCGAACCGAGACCACGAGTATTCGAGCTTACTCCTCTCTTGGTAACAATAGACCAACTTGACTGGTTCGACACTCGGACCTCTTGCTCGCCGATCGGGAATCCTTATAAATGAATGAATGAATGATCGAACAAATCCTCGCAATGTTCTCTTGAGTAATTACAAAATACAACTGAATAAGTGAATGGATCCCGGTCGGTTTGCATTGGGCCAAGGAGCCGGGGGTCGGGTCCGATCAAACCAACGGTCTGCAAGAGAACCGGTTGATTCCTACTGTAACCGTTGGACCCATCTAGCTCCCGGGTGATATCTAAACACGTTTCACACATCCAATCCAAATGGCCTTCCACATAGGCCATACTTGGAGTGTGATGGTGACTCGAGGTTAGATCCCATTCCGCACTCGGGTTGCATGCGCTCAGTGAGTTAGGAAGCGTTGGACCTCGTGTTCGGTGATTTGGGGGTTGGACCCCGTGTATTATGTAACCTATGGGTTCGGACCCGAGTCACAACAGATCAACAAAAGCAAATGGAAAACAGAAGAAAATTGATGAAAAACAGACAAAAACTAATAAATGCAGATAAATACAGACAAGTTATATATTAGGCCGAATGTACGTGATTTAATCAGTTATTAACCGGGGTTGATTAGCAAACAATGTATCTAACCTAGGCAAACAAAGAGGTGGGCTGGGATATGGTTCTAGGCCAATTACATGTGTGAATTTGTTTTAGAACTCTATTCAGTGAGGTGTCACTGCGGTTTCACCGAATTTGCCAAACTCGTATTTTGACTCTAGATTGGAATCTAGCATTTCGCCTATCCGTTATCTAATGTTTGATCAAGTCAGATGCATGATTAATCCGGTTTTTTGTGTTTTGCAATAGAGATGAAGATGCCCACCACCAAATCTACAATAGGGAGATAGAAATACCGAAAGTGGACGGAATGGGCAGTACGAATGAAACTCGCACCCGAACGGGCCGACCCTTTTCGTCCATAGATCGAGGTGTTTCCGACTCTGTGCGCACCCGAATTTCATCTTGTCAGGGCATGCATGCGCGAAGCCTATGCAACGCGGCTTGGGAGTGTCCACCTTCCCGGGGACGCGTGACGGACACTCGTGAGAAGGAGTCGCCATTTACTGTTTACGACCCGTAGGTCGAGGGCCGTTGAGTCGCCCGAGTCTAGGGGTACGTGGTACACCTAAATGCTAAGGCAATGGTCATGCGGAACCGAAAATTTCGAATTCGGGGGTTCTATTACGTGTGGGCCTATATCCCGCACGCCCTTTCGGTACTCTAGTTTGCTAGGCTTGTCGTTTTGTTTATTTACCGCGTGATTTAAGGTTGCACTTGACTCGCTCGTTTTGACACCGTAAAGTCGATGAATTGATCAAGTTGGGCCAAGAATCCGAAAGATGAGTAGGCTTGTGCGTCGAGGAATCGGTTCACTATCTTAGCGTTACAGTTCATCGAACCGTGATGGTCGATTCCCTGCGCAAACCGAAACCGCGAGTATTCGAGCTTACTCATCTCTTGGTAACAATAGACCGACTTGATCGGTTCGACACTCGGACCTCTCGCTCGCCGATCGGGGATCCTTACAAATGAATGAGTGAGTGTACAGATAAAATCCTCACAATGTTCTCTCGAATAATTACAAAGTGTAACTGAATGAGTAAATGGATCCCGATCGGTTTGCATTGGGCCAATATTCCACTCCGGCTCACCGTGTGTTTTGAATAACCGATAAATGAATTAAGGCAACGCGGGCTCAAAGAGCCGGGGGTCGAGTTCCCGTTGCAACCGTCGGACCGATCGAGCTCCCGGGTGATATCTAAACACGTTTCACACATTCAATCCAAATTGCCGTCCACATAGGCCATTTTTGGAGTATGATGGTGAATCGAGGCTAGATCCCATTCCGCACTCGAGTTGCGCGCGCTCAGTGAGTTAGGAGGCGTTGGACCTCGTGTTCGGTGGTTTGAGGTGTTAGACCCCGTGTATTACGTAACCTATGGGTTCGGACCCGAACTGCAACAAATTAGCAAGGACAAATGGAAGACGGAAGAAAAATGATAAAAATGACAAAAAACAGACAATAACTGACAAATACCGGTGAATACAGACAAGTGGTGTATTAAGTCGAGTGTACGTGATTTAATCAGTTGTTAACCGGGGTTGAGTAACAAACAAAGTATCTAACCTAGGCAAACATAGATGGTGGGCTAGAATATGGTTCTAAGCCAATTATGTGTGTGAACTTGTTTTAGAACTCTTATTCAGTTAGGTGTCACTACGGTTTCACCGAATTAGCCAAACTTGTATTTTGACTCTAGATTGGAATCTAGCATTCCACCTATCCATTATCTAATGTTTGTTTAAGTCGAATGCACGATTAATCCGGTTCTTCATGTTTTTGTAACTGAAGTAAAATGTTCACCACCGAACCTGCGATAAGAAGATAGAAACACCGAAAGTGAATGAAATGGGCCGTGCGAATGAAACTCGCACCCGAACGGGTTGCCCTTTTTTATTCGTAGATCGAGGTGTTTCCAACTCCCTAACGCCTAAGGTATCGGTGAATCACGGAATGACGATTATGCCCTTAGGTAATAAAATTGTGATGTTTGTGTACAAACTGAAGATCGCGTCACACAAAGAAGTCTAAGGAGGACTCGCGTACCTTGACTCGAGCCGCCTCAAATCGGGCCCGGACTCGAGTCATAGCGCGCGAGTACTCGTTAGACGTCAATTCTATTCGTGTTACGTGTCTCGATATTTTGAAATCAGGTGCTTTTAAAGAAAAGAGCATTTTCGCCATTCCGTGAGCCATCGATGCGTTTACTAATTAATAACCAATTCACCCAATTATTTAGTCCTAGTGATTTAATTAGTCGAATGGCAAGTCCCGTTTATCCCGTTTCTGAGATTCTTCGATATTTATTATTTCATGTCGCGATTACGGTTTCGACGGGTGACATCCGGATATAACATGTCTAATAAGTAATAAACGCGTAGACGACGATTAAAAGGGAATGCAATTACGAGTAATTCCAAGGATCGACCTCGGAAAGACGGAGAGACCAACCGAGACCCCAAAGAGGTCACGGATGATTCGGCCACCTCTCAAGGGTGACCGGCCGAATATTCCTTGACCCGGTTCGAGTTTCGATGGGTCTTTCACGTTGTTCCTAACCGCCCCTTGCATACATCAAACAACATGTATGTGAGAACAACACATATTTCACTAGATCGGCATCAACACGATCACGATTTACACAAATAAGCACGTGAGACATTCAAAACATTATATTCACGAAATCAACAAACAATATTAGCTCATTTCATGATAAACCTAAAAAATAATACACGGGAATCGCACGATATCAAGGAAAGGGGAGCTCTAAGGCTTCGGATAGGCCAAGGAGCCTCACAGCCCCTATTGTAAGGAGGTGGCCGTGGGTTTCTCGGCATGGCAGAACCCTCCAAGGGCTCTCCTTCCTAGATTCCGAGCCATTCCCCTCATTTAATCATGTCTTAGCCGCGGTTAGAGACTTCCCGGCGTAGAGGTGGCCTAATTCGGGAGGAGGAGAGGGTCATGGACCCTAGGAGGCCGAAGAGGCTCACGGCCCTCCTTCATGAGGCTCGGCCGAGAGGCTCTATGGCCTCCTCGAGTTTATGATGATCTCCTCCTCTCGGATCCGGTCCCTCTCGCGTTATGCATGCATATTAATACGACGTATGGATGTGATAATAACACATGACGATGCATGGTTTGCATGGGATTTAGATCCGAAAAAAAAAACGCCATCTTTCATGCTTCCCGGTTATTTTAACCATATAAACGTTTCATACAAGCAAGAATCGAATATCCTAGCTTCCCTAAGTTGTAAAGAGACGTTACCTAGCCTCGATGTGCGAGGAAAAGAGTCCGGGAAGCGGTCTTGAGAGTCGCAAGACTCGGCTAGAAGCTACGGGTCAAGGGACCCGAGAGGTGGCAGCCGCGGCAACTCGGGAAGAAAGGGGTCGGCACGCTAGCTCCGGCCACGGCACGATGCAAGATCGGGCTCGTTGGACTCCTAAGGGACAGATCTAGACGTTCATGGGTAGTCCCGAACGTGCCAAGCCCTAGACAAGCCCGAAACAGTGAGAGAAAGTTCGGTTAAAACACAAGGAGCTCGGTAAGGAAGAAAACGATGAAACGGTGGTTGTGCACGGTGGATCGGCCCTCGGATCATGGCCTCCTCTTCACGGGGGAGGGTGAGGGTTGTGAGGAACCCTTTGAACGTGATGGCACGACTCGCCAAGGTCGTGGGGCGAAACGGCACGCGTGGAGGTCCGGTGTGCACGGTAACGGTCTCGGGACCCGATTCTTGGTGCGGGAAGAACGCGACGATGGAGGCTTCAAATGGAAAAACTAAGCCCGGAAATGGAATTAGGGGGTAGGAAATATGTAGCCTAGGGAGTTTGATAATTTTTGGTTTAAGTCGGGTCGGGTGGTTATCGGAATACCGGGTGGTTTTTCGGTGATTTTGGCCGGTTTCGGCCTTAGCAAATGCTGGACGGAAATGAGGGAGGTGGCTGGAGTTTGAGAGGTTTTTGGAGAGAGATTGGCTTGAGAGAGAGTGAAGTGGAAGAAGTGATTAAGTCTAATGATGAATGGGAACTTATAGGAGGCTCTAATGGTTCGGTTAAGTGAAGTTAATCACGGTTTTGAGGCTAATAGGGGGCTGCCGAAAATTGGAGGGAGATTAGGATGGGGTTTGGGTCATGTTGAGTGTGGGGAAAGGAAAGGAGAAGTGATGGGGGTGATGGATGGATGATAGGAAGTGATGGACGTGTAAGAGAAATTTGAATTTGTGGTGGGGGAGCTTTGAGCCGCCGGCCATGGGGAATTAGCCGTGGCTAATTGCGGCTGAGCCGCGGCTTGAGGGATTGAGCCGTGGCTTGGGGTTGAGCCGCGGCTTGGTGGCTTGGCTTGGCTGAGCTGTGGGTCCCATTCGAATAAGAGAAAAGTCGGGAAAAGCTCGAGACTTGATTGAACGCGCGTCCGATCTCCGATGTCCAATTAATTAATAGATTTGGAACGCTTGCACGAAGAGGATTTGAGTGAACCCAATATCGCCATATGTCATGTGAACGAATGTTCGGGTGGCTCGGCGCCTCGAGAGTCGGTTTTGCCCTGTTCGGACATTCAGAGTGGAGTTGAGTGCCCCCGGTCTCCGATTGCTCTTTGTGCATCTTAATGTTCGTTTCGGTGACCCTTTTGCCTCGCGGGGGATCGTTGGCTCGTCGTCCCCGACCGAAGACCGTTGCCCCGGGGGAGACCTAGGGACTTGTGACTGGGGCTTTTTCAGTGTTTCCCGAATGTCTTGAGGTGTTCGGGGATCGCTGTGATCTCTGTTTTCTGTGAATGTGCCCCGAAGATTCACCGGGAGGCGTTCGCTACCATTGAAACGTCCCTCGGGAAACCCTGTAGAGTTCCGAAAGGTCATCTGAAGCTTGTTCCCCGACCCCGGTGGTCCCTGGGTGCCTGTAAGCCCGTTTTGGGGTGCCGTTTACTTGTCAGTGGATCGGGCCCCGGGGGCCCCGTTAGAAAAGGCGCCCGTGAGAGATCGAGGGTGTCCTGGCTTAAGCGGGATGCCTCCGGGACGCGCTCGGACGTGTCGTTGGTCATTTTGGCACTGAGAGGGATTTTTAGAGTCCCATATTGGGCACCTTTCCGTGTTTCTGTGATTCAATGATGAATAGTGCCACAGTGCTGGCTCCGCTGTTTTCGGGGTTCCTTGTTTGTTTGTTCTTCTGACGGCTCTCCTCCGCCTTTTTAGTGCACCCTGCTTTTCTCCTATAATTCATGTCTCCGTGCCCACATGTTCGCCTCTGATTGTCGGGTGATGAATAGTAATCCGGGCTTTGGTCGGGGATTCTCGTGTAGGAAGTCGGTGGACCAAAATGGGGTGCTGATAGACTCCCTAATGCCTTGGGATATCGGTGAATTACGGAATGACGATTATGCCCTTGAGTGGTAGAACGTGTATAGTTCACATATAAATTAAAGATCGTGTGACACGAAGAGGTCTAAAGAGTACTCGCGCATCTCGACTTGAGCCGCCTCAAATTGGGCCCGGACTCGAGTCATAGTACGCGAGTACTCGCTAGACACTGATTCTATTCGCGTCACACGTCTCGGTGCTTTGAAATTGTAGGCTTTTAAAGAAAAGGGCATTTCCGCCATTTCGTGATCCGTCGATACGTTTACAAATTAATATTCAATTTTTCCAATTATTTAAGCCGAATGATTTCATTAACCAAATGACACGTCCCATTTCCCGTTCGTGGAATGGTTTAATGATTGAGACGTCGAACCTCAATTGTTATGGATCAATGAAATGATTGTTTGATATTAACGTACCTAGCATATGAATTAACATGAAACCAACGATTAAATGAAAATTGTGATTACAATCAATTCCAAGAATCAGTTTTGACCGTTTCTTGCATGCGTAAAACATCAAACACAATGACAACGTACATTTTTACATAGCCGGTGCCACCATGATCTTAGGAACACAATCAAACATACAAACAAGCACAAACACGATATTTAGAGGAATCGATAAAACGGCACCGACTCATGGGAAGCGAAAAATGTAAAAACTCGGGAAACGACTTGAGTCGGGGAAAAGAGACCATCCATGGCCCAAGGAAGCCAAGAGGGGCTCTCAGCCACCTCCCTTGGGGTGAGGCCGAGAGGCTCATTTGGCTTGCCCGAGCCAACAAGGTCTCCTCGACTCCGATTCAAGCTATTTCCTGACATGCTAGCACTGTATACGATGAAGACATGCATAATACGATGTAAAAACACATAAAAACATAAACTTGCATGCGAATCGGTCATGAACCGCCTTATCGCCCCACAAACGCAAAAAAAACGTAAAAGTCTTAACTTCTCTAAGTCGGGAATGATTATACCTAGCCCCGGGATGTGGGAAAAGTTGAGGAAAGTCGGAAAAACGGCTTTGGGAAGTCAATTCTGCCCCCTGGAACGAACAGACCCGAATCAGTGAAGTCGGGTAGGCGGCAGACCCGACTGGCAGTCCGGCTTGTCGGGGCTGTACCGGTTGATTGGGATGGAATTTTTGCGTGGGACTAGTTGCGTTGGATTCCCAAGAGACTAAGGATCGCGTCTGCAGTGGTTTCGGGAGGAGAACACTCGTAGATTTTCCGGAAATAAAAAACAAAGTCGGGGTCAGTAAAAAGAGACGGACCCAGTCGGGGCAAAACAGACCCGACTGACACTCGATAGTGGAAAGGCTCTATAGGAGGCTCCCGGTGGTCTTTTGGCATAAGGTCGGTGGCATTGAACTCTTAAATGAGTGAGGATCACGGTGATAAGTGGCTCGTAGCGAGATTCAACCCGAGCTGACCTGTATGTTCCTGCAAAGTTCGGGTCAGAATAGAAAACCAGAGGAACAGACCCGACTGGCACCTGATGAAGAAATGACTCTACGGGAGGCTTCCGGTGGTCTTTTGATGCAAGGTTAGTGGCATTGAACTCCTAACTGAGTGAGGATCACGGTGATATGTGGCTCGTAGCGAGATTCAACCCGAGCTGACCTGTATGTTCCTGCAAAGTTCGGGTTAGAATAGAAAACCAGAGGCACAGACCCGACTGGCACCCAATGAAGAAACGACTCTACGGGAGGCTTCCGGTGGTCTTTTGATGCAAGATCGGTGGCATTGGACTCCTAACTGATGGAGGATCATGCTTGCAAGGGTTTCGTGAAGATTGGACATGTCGATTTTCCTGAGAGATGCAAAGAAAACCAATAAAAACTGGAAAAAAAAATCTGTGAAGGGAGAAAAGAGAGAAATGGCGGTGGTGCATGGTTGAGCGGCTCTCGACATGCGACCATCTTGTCACGGGGGAGAGTGAGGGTCATGAGGAACCCCTAGGAAGTGATGGCACGACTCGCCATAGTCGTGAAGTAGTGGAAATGTTCA
This sequence comes from Punica granatum, assembly GCF_007655135.1. NCBI lineage: Eukaryota > Viridiplantae > Streptophyta > Magnoliopsida > Myrtales > Lythraceae > Punica > Punica granatum. Next base: position 47,556 of record NW_022204364.1, on the reverse strand, counting down.
GGAAGCCCGAGAAGCCGTGAAAACGCCTACGGAACCCGATTCTGGACAGAGCTGGTTCGGGCTGCTGGGAGCTTCAAATCGCAAAACTAACACCGGAAATGGACTCGGGAGGTCGAATACATGTGGGATATGTAGTTTGTTTGAGGCTCGGATAAGTCGGGAAGGAAGAACTCGCCTAGAAACCGGGAAACTCCCTAGAGACCCGAATCTGGATTGGGCTGAATCGGGAACTAGATGACTTCAAATGGCAAAACTAACACCGTAAATGGACTCGGAAGGTCGAATACGTGTGGGATATGAAGTTTGGTCAAGTTTGGATCGGGTTGGATGGCGGTCGCCGAAAAACGGTTGAGTTTTCGGGCAAACCGGCCTTGTATCCAGGCAGTTATGGGGTTGAACGAAATCTGGAAAATGAGGGGAGTTTGGAGAGTGTTCTTGAGTGAGAAAGCTAGAGAGAGGTTGCAAGAAGAGTTGTGATTAAGTTAATGACCCAATGCGCTTATAAAAGCAAGCTTAATGACAAGATTAAGTAGAGTTAAGTGCAATTAAGTGGTGCTTAGGGGATCCGAATTTTTTGAAGGAAGATTAGGGTGGGAAAGTTGTCTTGAAAGGTGATGGGAGGTGATGGATGGGAGAAGGGAAGTGATGGGTGTAAGAAGATATTTTGAAAATGTGTGGTGGAGGCTCATTTGGCTTACTTCTAGAGAAGAGCCATGGCTTGCGGCTTGGCTAGCTCAAGGGTCCCACTTGACTAGGAGAAAAGCCGGAAGAAGCTCAAGGCTCGATTGGTCGCGCGTTCGATTTTCGTGGTTCGCTTAAACGACGAATTATCGATGTGCTTGCGAATACGGTTTTAATGAGCCTAATATTGACATGTTTCTTGAAAGCGATTGCTTGGGTGACTCGGGGACTCGAAAGCTGGTTTTGCTTCGTCTGGATGATCGGAGTGAAGTTGTCAGCTTCTGATGCCTATTTGCACTTCTGCGTGTTGTAAGGCTCGCACCGGTGTATTTTTCACATTGAGCGGAACGGTTTACTCGCCGACCTCAAGCGAAGATCGGTAACCGGAGACGTCCTAAGAATCCGCGAACGGATCTTTCTCAGTGCTTCCCAAATGTTTTAACGTGTTCGGAGACCACTGCGATCTCTGTTTGTCAAAAACGAGTCCCAAAGGCTTACCTGGAGGCGTTTATGACCATTAAAACGTCACTCAGGAGCTCAGTACGATTTGCTTGGTCCGAACCGAAATGATTTCATAGCCCCTGGGGGTTATTGGGAGTGGGTGGTGCAAAGCTCGAATGTCAACATTTTCTCGAATGAGCTCTGAGCAGAAGATTCCGTTTGAGAGGGTCCCTTTTTCCAGGTCGGGGTCCACTCGGGAGACCAAGTTGAACTCCGAAAGGCAATCTGAAACTTGTTCCATGGCCCTGGTGGTCCTAGGGCATGTGTAGGCCTGTTTCCGAGTGTCGTTTGCTCATTCGTGGATCGGGCGTCCCGGGGGCCCTGTTAGGAAGGCGTCTATGAATGTTCGGGAGTGCCCCGGCTTAAGCAGGATGCTTCTAAAGTGTGCCCGGATGTGCCATTGGTCATTTTGGCACCAAGAGGGATATTTAGAATCCCATATTGGATACCTTCTGACACTCCAATGATCCGGTGATGAATAGTGCCATAGTGCCGGCCTCTGCTGTTTTCGGGGTTCGCTATTCGTTCATTCTCTTGATTGTCCTTTTGTGCTTTTCTAGTGATCCCTGTTTCTCTTCCGTAGTTCGTGCCCTCATGTCCGAACGTTCGCCCCTGGTTGCCAGGTCATGAATAGTAATCCGAGCTTCGGCCGGGATTCCTTTGTTGGAGCCGATGAACCAAAATGGGGTGCTAACAGCTTGCCCCTCTTTGGTTGCATGCTCGATTAGAGGATGTAGCCAAAGATTATAAGAAGCAACCCTTTTTGGGTCCGGCGACTGCTCTGGTACTATCCCCCATAGCTGCTTACACTTTGCTTGGATGTATCGGGATGTTGTGCCTGAAACAAAAATTCACAAGTTGGAGGGACCCCGAACAAGAATTTGAATATCGGGATGGACCTGAAACAGGGATTTAAAACCGGGATGGACCCGAACAGGAATTTTAAACCGGGATGGACCAGAATATGAATTTAAACGGGGATGGACCCGAACAGGAATTTAAACCGGGATGGACCCGAACATGAATTTTAAACCGGGATGGACCTGAACATGAATTTTAAACCGGGATGGACCCGAACAGGAATTTAAAATCGGGATGGACCCGAACATGAATTTTAAACCGGGATGGACCCGAACAGGAATTTAAAATCGGGATGGACCCGAACAGGAATTTAAAATCGGGATGGACTCGAACATGAATTTTAAACCGGGATGGACCCGAACAGGAATTTAAAATCGGGATGGACCCGAACATGAATTTTAAACCGGGATGGACCCGAACAGGAATTTAAACCGGGATGGACCCGAACAAGAATTTAAACCGGGATGGACCCCAACAGGAATTTTAAACCGGGATGGACCCGAACATGAATTTTAAACCGGGATGGACCCGAAATAGGAATTTTAAACCGGGATGGACCCGAACAGAAATTTTAAACTGGGATGGACCCGAGACAGGAATTTTAAACCGGGATGGACCGAAACGGGAATTTTAAACCGGGATGGACCCGAACAAGAATTTAAACCGGGATGGACCTGAAACGGGAATTTTAAACCGAGATGGACCCGAAACAGGAATTTTAAACCGGGATGGACCCGAATAGGAATTTAGACTGGGATAGACCAGAACAGGAATTTAAAATCGGGATGGACCCGAGACGGGAATTTAAAAACCAGGATAGACCCGAGACACTTGTTCGGGGATCGCGCAAAGCACCAGATGATGTGGTTCGCTTGGCGTTGGGCCTGGATTGCATCATGTGCGACGACCAATGATGATTCCTCGATGCTTGCCCTTCTTTGGACGTCGGTTGTTTGGTAGCGTGGAACATCCCTTGACGGCTTCTGGCGTATCGAGAGCACGACCTGTCGTGTGAGACAGATATGAGTCTGTTAGGGAGGAGATGCCCCTTGGGATTCCATGCACATCTACAGAGAAGAGCATAACTCTTCGTTAGTCATGTGGACAGTGGTGCGCGCTGAGTGTACAAGGCTGATGCTGTCCCAAAGGTGCTGATCTGCTGTAGATTGGCGTTGCTGCCGTAATGAAGTTGCTTCGTCGTTGCTTTGCCCCTAGGGTGGCGGTGTGTTTGATCTACCGGAAGTCGGCTTTGCTGCTAGGGCGATTGCTTGTTGCTCTGCCAGGTGCCGGCTTTGTCGTAGAGGGGATTATAGTTTGCTGGGGATGCCCCGGTCGTGCGATGAGGGACTCGAGCTCTGGGGTAGAGCGCCTACGTATCCCGAGAGGTCGGAAATCAGAGTCCGCCGTAGTTCTTGTGTTTGTTGTACCTGTGATCCTGACATCATTAGTAAATCATGGGATTATTAGCGATTTGTAAGCACAGGTAAAAGGAAGTGTTTGTAACGCATGCTCTTCAGTTTCGAGTCGCTTGGGCGACCCGTGGAGAGTTTTTGCTTTGGTGATGCAAATGGGGATCCCGCTTTCAGAGGCCCCGATGTGAGGCCTCCGGGGCTCCTGTTGGCCTTGCATGGGCATATCGAGACGTTCTCAAAGGTGCCCAAGCGGCTCTATCGGTTGTTCGACGCGCCCGTGAGCTTATGCCCCTTCTCATCAAGGTGCCGTAGGGCGGCTATATTTGTAACCCGCATGGGGAATTTTTTGTTCAAATTTGGTCAGACCTCGGTCTAGTCATTTCCAGAGTGTTATGACTAGACTCCCGGAAAGAAATGTCTAGGATTTTGGCTTTGTGATAGTCGATTGAAGGGTGGCTATGACCCATTTTGGAGTTGTGCAATGGCAAAGAGAAAAGAGAAAGCTTGGGGAGCACGTTGCCCAAGGCTGAAAGGATACACGGGTTCACGCTTGCCGTGAGATGTACCCCCCCTTCTCTTCCGTCCTTCGGTTGGTGTTGGCTGTCTTGAACTGTTTGGATTGCGTGGTTGGTCGCCCGCTGTGCTTGAAGAAGAATCTGCCTTGGACGGTTGAGTTCGGTAGGAGAGCCGATCGGGGATTGTGTTGGAGTAGATAACCTGGTCATTTCCCTTGGGGATCCCTGGTCCGCGCAGTGTGCGAAGGCCCAGGGTGACTGTTTTGTTTATCTCTCATTTTACTCTTCTTTTGCTACGGTCACCCGCCTCGGGGCCGTACCTCTCAACCTAAATGGGATAAACTCTCCTTTTGCCACGACCGCCCGCCTTGGGATTTTCAATCGTGCCTCTCTCTTGCCCTACCTTTTGCCTAGGTCACTTCGAGGGGTTTTCGACCTAGCAGGCTCGATTCTTTTGTCTCTCAAGTTTGCAAGGGCGAAGGGTTCGAATAATTCGACCTCCGAGTGCGTTATATTCTGTCTCCGTCGAGGAGTTGCGTCTGCTGCTCCCCCTTTTTTTCGGGGTTTATTGATTTCTTCTTCGAATTGGCGGTGCTAGAGTTTTACAACTCGGCGGTGCCTTGTTTTGTTCATTGGCGGGTTTTTCCCGCATCTTTTCTCCCTCTCTTCATAGTGGATTTTTCCCGCTTCTTTTCGCTCTGTTTTTTTCTTGCAGCTGGGGTTTGTATCGTATCCCCATGTATTTGTTTTACTTTTCCCGACTTTTTCGTTACTGCGGGTGCTTTGATGCGCTTTGCCTTGCGGAGACTTGGTGTTTGTTCTTCATGCATTCGGAAGCCGAACTACGTGTTCTTCGTCCTTGCAATCTTTACAAGTGATTTCCCCGGTTGTCTAGAGAAAGAAAATGCAAAATTGCCCTAGGGAGTGTGTGACCGAGGTTGTCTTGATGCTTGCTGTGGAAGATGCCCATTCTTGATGTGGATGACTAGGAGCGTTCCAGTGTCGTTTGTTAGAGTGACCCACTATGGTGACCTCAGGGCGAACTTTAACCAGGGATGCCCCAATGTACGTCGCTTGCCGAGGTCGTGTTGTCGCAAGCTTCAACCGGGGATGCCCCAGTGTACGTCGCTTAGAAATGCTCATCGTGGCAGGATGATGCTCGAGGTGGTATCGGTCTGAATGATGAACGTGAATGCCCCGATCTTCATTGTTAACATGACCTGTGGTGGGCGCCTTGTACAATCATCATCCCCGATCGTGCTTGTGGCTTTAGCATCAGTTGTACGCTGGAGAGGTGTGCTCTCGAAGCCGATGGGCATGCTTGTTTGTCGATTGAGACGGTTGCACTAAAGGCATGCGGCTCGTTCGAACGCTTCCGTCGTCGGCTTCATAGGGGGTACCTCCTTGTCGGGCCCTTCCCTACTGAAGTATAGGAAGAAAGACCTGATAGGAGTTCTCAAGGAGGTGTGAACCCGCGCATCGCTCTTCGCCCACGACTGGCGTCTCCCTGTGAAGGATGACAAAGAGGATGATACATTAGGCGATTATGCGGTGGAATATATGGTAAGAAATGTAAGGTGGACTCATGGGAAATTCCTTTGTCCAGCGCGCGACCCATGGGGTGCCACGCGTGAGGGACACTCAATTCCGGGAGTCTAGTCATCACCACCCTGGAGTGGTCAGACCGTGACTAGGAGCCGCATAGGTGTACTTTCCTCGATTGCGGATTGGCATGCGCAGCCGTCCTAGGGAAGGCTCGGGGAGCCGGGTCCCATGAGGACAGGCGAGTCGAACAGGCCCGAAAGAACTAATAGGGGATCTTTGGAATTGTTCTAATGCTCACTTGAGTGGTTCGTTCTAGTCGGAAGCTTGTTTGGGAATGCATATAAATAAATGTAAAAGAGAGTTTAGGGAAGAGTGCATGTTGCCCCAGTGTCTGGTTGATGGCCACAGTGGAGGGTGGGCAGGGATCATTCTCCGGTCGGAGATGTGACCGTGCTAGTGACTTTCGCGGCGGGTGTGCAGGGCCATGCTCTGTTCATCAGAGCTGTTGCCTGTGATCTTTTGCGGAGGGAGGGTTGGGATTCGGTGTCGAAGTTCCAAGGTGCTGGACGGGAAGTGTTTATTGTCCTGATTGTGGTCGTTCAGGGTTCAAGTTGCCTTCTTGTCAGTTATTTCCTACAATGGAAAGAGGAAAAGCAATGAAGGAACAAGAACTATTCGTAATTTGAATGCAACTGCGTAGGGTGTTGGGAATTGGTGTATGCCCTAGAGGCAATCTGTCATCAATTCTGTAATATGACATATATTTCATTATAGTACGAGGCATTTATGTTATTGTGTGAGTTGCACTGAATATTAATTTTACACAATAACGTCCTTGGAATAGTAGGTTCAATAGGCATCGAGTGTGACTTGATTGTGAGATCCTATAATGACTGAACACTATTCCTAAATGTCCCTAGTCAAAGTATTATCGTTAATTAGGACAACGATAATGCGGTTAGACTAGTGTGGGTGTAGATTGATGACCAAGTCTCACAGGTCATGGATGTAGAGACATTGAGTCACACAGCAGGTATACATTAGGAGTAATGTGTACTCGACTGACCCGTCATGAGACTACTACATGGGTTGTTACGTGACTGTCATTAGCAGATCTCATAGTGACTATGGTGCAGTGGTCCTTTGACTTGAGGTCATCATAGTTTCCTACATGTAATGTGTTATACTTTGATACTGTCAAACGTCACCGTAACAGGCTGGTTATAAAGACAGTTATTGGGTATACCACAGAGCATGGAGAGGAATGTGAGTGACCAAGATAGGATTTGTCCCTCCTACGTAATGGGAGTGATATCTCACGGCCGCTTGGTGGGCAGAGTCTATAATTGTATGCATACCCAAATGAGTCGATATAGGGATATCGATCTCATTTGTTTTGATAGACTTACCCGGTAAACCAAGAAAGAGAGATTGAGCCATACAAGGATGACAACAACCATGCCTTGGGCTCAATAGAGATATAGAGGACAAAGGGATTATATTGTACGGTAACATAGGTTACAAGGTTCGTCGAGAAATTGACTTTCCGATTACTTGAGTAGCAGTGATGCATTGCTAGATGCCGCTCACTATTTGTAATATTGAAATAGAGATTTCGATATTACTGTCAATGTAATCGGGAACCTACAGGGTCACACACTACGACCAAATCGACGAGATGGTTTTGAAATGCTAAATCTGTCTAATAGAGATTAGACGAGTTACGGTGCGATTAGTTAATCGGATATTTAATGAGATTAAATTTACCGATTAATTAGACCCCGATTTATTAGATTTAATGGACTCAATTCGATACACGACACAGAGACACACCGGACTCGAATTGGGAGCCACGTGGCACACACATGCCAAGAGACACATGTCATTTGCATGGATGCCAAGTGCATTCCATGTGGCCTCATTTTGCATGAAAGTCATGCAAAATCAATGCATTGTCGAATGCATATATATACAGCCATCAGAAATGGGATGGATAGATATATATAGATGACATATGTGTGTGCATGTATGTTTTGTATATATGAGTGTATGGGTGTTGTACGGACCCGAATGTGGACTCTCGTTGGGGCCCGCATGCGCGCTTTTGGATCCCGCGGCTTGGGAGTGTCCACCTTCCCGTGGGGACGCGTGACGGACACGCGTGAGAGAAGGAGTCGCCACTTATCATTTTACGACCCAATGGTCGAGGGCGGATAAGTTACCCGGGTCTAGGGGTATGGAACACCTAGTTGGTCGTTAAGGCATTGATCTGTGTGGAACCGGAAAGTCCATGTTCGGGGGTTCATGTTACGTGCGGGCATATATCACGCACGCCCTTTCGGTACTCTGGTTTGCTAGGCTTGCATGTTTTATTATTTACCGCATGGATTAAGTTGCGCTCGGCTCGCACGTTTTGACACCGGAGATTCGGTGAACTAAATGATGTCGGTTGAGAAGTCGAGAGAGAAGTAAACCCGTATGTCGGGGAGTTGGTTCACAATCTTGCGTTACAGTTCATCGAACCATGGAGGTTGAATCCCTGCGTGAACCAAAACCGCGAGATCTTGGATTTACTTGTGTCTGGGCAAGCATTAGACCGATTCAATTAATTCGACTCTCGGACCGTTCGCTCACTGACTGGAATTCTTACAGAACAAATGTACAAAATAAAAGTCCTTGCAATGCTCTCGAAAACAATAAATACAAATTACAAATGGCCGAATTCCAGTCGACTCGCGTTCGGTTATTATTCCGCTCTAACTCACCGTGTGTTTAGGGAAAAGACCGAAGAACTGAAATTCAATGCACGCTCTCACTGAATAGGGCGTTGGACCCCGTGAGTGTTGATCAGGCTGTTGGACCCTGTGCTTGATGATTAGGGCGTTGAACCCTAATATTATTCGGCCTAGGAATCAGGCTCAACCCGTATAGCAAACAGGTGCGGAAAAATAACACGCAGCAGGTAAATGACAGACAAGGTGTTTGTTATTATCGAGTGTACGTGTTTTAACAAGTTGTTAATCCGGGGTATTTTGGCATGCAAATCCTACCCTAGACAAACAAGCACGTGCCAATGTTTTAGCATTCGGCTTTGTTTTGAGAACTTGACAAAGAGAGTCAAATCTCATGTGTGTGGATTGCTTTTACAATTGTTCTGTATTGTGACACTGAATTTCCACTGAATTAGCCAAACTAGTGTTTTGACTCTAGATTTGGAATTTAGAATTCCTCCTAACCATTATCTAGTGTTTGGTTAAGTCGAGTGAAAGGTTAATCAGCATTTTTGCATGTTTTCTGACAAAGATAACCGTTCTAGTTACCCGAGTCTATGTTAGGATGACAGAAACTCATCAGTTAGATAAGAAAAGGCTATGCAGATGAACCTGCACCTAAACAGTTAGCCCGTTCTTATCCCGTACTGTAGTGTTTCTGTCATGCTAACCCTAAGGTTGTCGCTGAATTGTGAAAAGAAGATTTTGCCCTTTATTTGAAAATTGTTTTCAGAAAAGGGGAAACATCGCAGTGCGGGCCACCTCGGCCTGTAGTCGGTGTCAAACAATTCCCTGGATTGTCCAGGGTTGTGTAAGAACCCCGAAAAAGCCAAAGAACCGGTCGATCTGCCTGGAAGTGATCTAGAAAGATCTTTTGTATCCTGATCTGAGCTACCTGGAATCAGGTAAAAACTCAAGTTGAGACACAGAAGCCCTTTTCAGACGTCCATGCTACATCGGACGGCGCATTTCGGGTTTTGAAATTGATAAGTTTGAAAAGGGCACCAACGTCATTTGACAACTCATCGACGCGAGTTATCAGTTAATGGCCAATTCGTGTAAACTTTATCAGTATGAAGTGGGTTTAATCATGTGAGCGTCCCGATTAACCCGTTCGTGAAATTAATGCTTAAGGGTTGTACCGAATGCATTAATTGTGAAAACGATTCGTGACTCAACGACCAAGACGATTCCATAAGATCGAGGATAATTTGGTCCAATGACCGAAACTACCCTCGTAACCGAATGGACCCGAATGAGTCATCGATACCCGAATCCATGCATGCTTTGTTTTGAAAGACATTTCATGTGAGATTCTCGATGTAATTGAACTTGCAAATTACACGAAATCCGAGAACGGATTTAAAACGGGAAGAGGAAGCCTCATGGAACCCGAATAACTCCATGAGACTCTCGGCCTATTCTCCTTGGAGAAAGCCGAGAGGTCTCATGGCTTGTATTTGGCTTCACGAGTTTTCCCCGTCTTGTTTTGAATCGTTTCTCGCATGCTCAAACATCAAACATGTTAAATAACACGATTAAACGAAAGTCTGTATTATCATGATTTAAATAACACATTCAAACATGCAAACATGCACAAACATATTATTTAAGGAATCGATAAAACAATACCGACTTCATGGATGTGAGAAAAACAATAAAACTCAGGAAACAATTTAAATCGGGGCAAAGGAATCCGGTCTTGACCCAAAAAGGTCAAGAATGCTTTAGGTTACCTCATGGAGAGGTTAACCCGAACGATCTCGGCTTTTCCGGGTCGGGATAGTTTCCTCGACTTCGATTTAAATATTTCCCGACATATTAGCACGTTAAACGATGATAAACACGCATGGTGTAATAAGGAAATTGCATAATATTAAAGTTCGGAATTAAAATCATGCTTAAAACCCCTTAAAACTCCATAAACACAACAATAATGTAAAAGTCCTAGCTCCTCTAAGTCGGGAATGGTCATACCTAGTCCCGAGATGTGGGATGGTACCTTCAAGAGTCGGGTTGGACCGTTGATGGGTCGGGTTTGGGCTGTTTTCCATTGAACAGACCCGAATGTCACCAAACAGACCCGAATGGAAGGGTGGACAGACCCGACTGGCACAAGTCGGGTTAGACGTCGCCACGGAGGCTCCCGATGGAATTTTGAGGCAAGGTCGGCAGCCTTGGATAGCCAAGGGACCCTCTAGGTCACCGTGGTGGTCGTTTGTTCCCAGAGTTGTCGGGTCGACCCGTACAGTCCTGCAAAAATCACCCAAAACAGAGCACGTCTGGAATTTCGGACCCGACTGGCACAAGTCGGGTCGGACGTCGCCACGGAGGCTCCGGAGGTGGCTGTGGTGGTCGGTTTCCGAAAAGAGTCCTGGATCGACCCGATCTGCAAGAAAACCGAACAAACAGTCGGAAACGCCAGCCCGACTGAGCAGTTTTCGGGTCGGAATTCATAACGGTGGATTCTGATGGAAGTTTTGAGCAAGGTTGGTGGCTCCCGACTTCTAACGAACCCCCGGAGGTGTTTGATGGGTTTTGAAAGTTCAGACCGACTCGAAAAGGTGAGAAAACAGGGTTGGAAGTTTTGACCCGGCTGGGCCAAAACTATGCTCGATTCTGTACTGAACTGATTCTCTAACTTAGAGGCTTCAAACTTGAAATCTAATCTTGGAAATGGATATAGGGGGTCGAAAACATGTAGGATATGAAGTTTGGTGAAGTTTGGATTTAAGTCGGGATGGATTCCGACTTAAGTCTTGAGTGTTTTGCTTGGTTTTTGGGTGGTTCTTGCTTGCTGCGATTTTGCTGAAGTTCTTGGGAGGTTGAGAGCACTTGTTTGAGTGAGAAATGCTAGAGAGAGAGTGCTTGAAGGTGTCTGATTAAGTTAATGACTTAGAAAGTATATATAGGCTATGCTTAAGTGCAATTAAGTGTGAAAAAGCTTAATTAAGGGCATGCTTATGGGGATCCGAATTTGCTAAGCAAGATAAGGATGAATCTCCTCCATGCATTCTTCATGAAGATGAGCCAAGAAGCATTAATGGCATGGAAGTGAAGTTGGAGTGTGATCTTGGAAGACTTGAAGATATTTTGGTGCAAGTGTGCAAGAGAAGACAAGAGGCAATGGAGAGGGCGGCAATGGCAAGGGATGGTTGCCCTTGGGCAACCCATGGGTCCTACGGCCGAAGATGAGAAACCGGGAGAAAGCTCGGGTCTCAATTGGTCGCGCATTCGAAGTTCATGGTTCGAATTGAACGTCGAATTATCGATATGCGCGAGGAAACGGGTTTAATGAGCCCGAGATTGGCATTTTTCATGGAGAAATGCCCCGGAAGCGTATGAGGCTCGAAAGCCGGTTTTGCTCATTGCAGGTGACCAGAGCGAAGTTGTTCGCTTCTGACAGCATATCTTGTGTCTGCATCTCACGTTGGTCATTTTGACATAAATTGTCAGACAACGTGAACAATTATCCCTTAAGCCGGTAATGCTAACGTGGGGCTGGAGACGTCCTAGGAGGCCGAAACTGGATTTCTCAGAATGATTTCTGAGTTGCTTGGGCACTCCGGAGATTACTGTAATCTCTGTTTGTCGAGATCAGACCTCCAAGGACTTGAAAAGTGTATCTGAGACCTGTAAAGCATTGCTCGGGAGGTCTAGATGAGTCGTGTGATTTATTCTGACGATTCCACGTTGAGCCCTGAGAAGGCTAGTATGGTATAGGGTAGACACCCGGCGTCAAGTTTCCGTAAAAAGGACCTCCGAATATGCATTTCCACTGAAAATGGCCATTTCCGCTCCTCGAAGGTTACTCGGGAAACTGAAAAGGATTTTGCTGTCTGTTTTGCCCAATTGTTAATGTCTGCTAGAGTTTTCTGGGCAATGCGGTATGAACTTCGCTCGCCGTAATTCCATCAGACCATTCTCCGGCTATGCTCTTCCGAAGAGGGGTATGCTTGTTTTGCCGTTCGGAAGTCATTTGAAGTGTCTGTGTGACTTCCAAGAGACAATCTGAAGCATTGTTCATGCTCTGTGTGCTGGTGGGGCATGGCCGCGTCTGATATTTGGAATTAACTTTTCTCCAGGAAACCGGCATTTTTGGACTTCCATTGAAAAGTTGTCTGTATACAGAAAGTTGTTCTGTATAGAGCAGATGATTTGCAAAATGCCTTTGGGGACACTTTTCATCTGTTTGGCATTGAAGTGGATTTTTGCAGTCCAATATTAGCTATTTTCCGACGACCGAGCGAACTATCGGAAAATAGTACCGTCCATGTGATATACTAAAAATGCCGGTTTTGGACATTGTTGAGCTCTCTGGTCGCTCTGTTGCCTTTTGGTGACCCCTGGAGTCCTTCTGTCACATCCATGGGTCATTTGCTCAATTTTGCCGACTTGAGGATGAATAGTGATTTCTTGCTCTGCCGAGCCGTTTTCTGTATTCTGCTCAAGTCGTGGCTTGGATCATTGCTAATATCGTTGTTTGGAATGGTGAGCCAAAATGGGGTGCTGACAGCTTGCCCCTCTTTGACTGCTTGCTCGAGTAGAGGATGCAGCCAAAGATTTCTGAAGCACCCCAGTTTGATAGCAATGATCAAGGTGGAATTTCCTATATGGCCCTCTCCTTCTTGCTTTGGATATGTGGGATGTTGTACCTAATAAAAAGAAGATATAGTGAGATGCGCACAATGGACGTGTAGAGTCCGGAACAAAACTGAGATAGGCAATTAAAGTCGGGATTGACCCGAAGGGGATTGACCCCAGTGCAGAAAGTAAAGTCGGGATTGACCCCGCTGCAGAAGGTAAAGTCGGGATTGACCCGAAGTGGATTGACCCGAAGGGGATTGACCCCGGTGCAGAAAAGTAAAGTCGGGATTGACCCGAAGGGGATTGACCCCGGTGCAGAAGGTAAAGTCGGGATTGACCCGAAGGGGATTGACCCCGGTGCAGAAAAGTAAAGTCGGGATTGACCCGAAGGGGATTGACCCCGGTGCAGAAAAGTAAAGTTGGGATTGACCCGAAGGGTTTGCAATATGCACGGGGCGCATACCGAATGAACTGCATGGTTCAAAGGCGCCTACCCAGTGGACTTGCGGGGTGCACGAGCGCTTGCTCGGCGGGTTTGTTAGGTGCACTGCATTCCTGAGAAGGTGCACGCCAAATAAAAGTGCATTGCGGAAATAAAAGGTGCACTGCGTTCCTGAGAAGGTGCACGCCAATTGAAAAGTGCATTGCGGAAATAAAAGGTGCACTGCGTTCCTAAGAAGGTGCACGCCAATTGAAAAGTGCATTGCGGAAATAAAAGGTGCACAAAGTAAATGCAAACGCTGAGGAGTTGCGTGAGGTGTGGAAGGAATCATTGTGATTCCTCCATCACTGAGCTTGCCCGTGTTGCAATCGATGTGGTGGCAAAATGCTTCGTTACTTGCCAACTGATTGCGATGCAACTGAGTGCCTGGAGTACTGCTCTGAAGATTCTCCTCTTGGGTTGAGATTGTCACCCTTCACATGAAGTAGAGATGAATCGATCTTGGGGAGACATCTTCCAAGGAGAGTTGATTTGTCGGAGGCAGGCGTTGATGCTGGGACGAAGTCATTTCACTGAAGCCTTACCTCTGTGGCAGTGATGTGTTTGATCTGCCGAAAGCCGGGCTCGCCGCTAGGCGGTTACCTATTGGACTACTGAAAATCGGCTTTGCTGCTGAGGAATGATTGTGCTTTGTCGGAGGCCAGCTCCGCTGCTTGGGCAGTCATGCTTTGACCTGCAAGAAGTACGCCGAAAGTCGGCGTCTTGTATTACGAGACTCGAGCTCTAAGACAGAGCGTCCACGTATCCCGTGGAACTAGGAATCAGAGTCTGTTGTAGTTCATGCCGTTTGCAGTACCTGTGATCCTGACATTACTAGTAAATCATGTTAGAAATACTAACAAGTAATGGACACAGGTAAGCATGAAAATGTTGTTGCGACACACAGATCTTCAGTTTTGGGTCACCTGAGCAACCCATGAAGACTTTTGCTTTGACAGTGTAAGTGGGTCCCGTTTTCGAAGGCCTAGATGCGAGGCCTCATGGGGCTCCCGTTAGCCATGCTTGGGCATATCGAGACTTTCCAACGATGCCCTAGCAGTTCTATCGTTTGTTCAACGTGCCCGTCGGCTTTGAACCCTTCTCAATAGGGTACCGTAGGACGGCTTTATTTGCAACCCGCTTGGGGATTTCTGTTCAGATTTGGTCAGACTCGGTCTGACCATTTCCAAAGCGTTATGACTAGACCCCCGGAGAGGAATGTCTGGGATTTTGGCTCTGTGGTAGCCTGTTAAAGGATGGCTATGACCCATTTGGAGTTATGCAAAGACAAAGAGAAAAGAGAAAGCTTGGGAAGCACGTTGCCCCAAGCTAAAAGGATACACGGGTTCACGCCTGCAATGAGATGTACCCCCATTTTCCTTCGTCCTTCTGTTGTGTAAGTTGTACTGAACTGCTTGGACGGCATATTCAGTTACGCACTGTGCTTGAGGAAGGTTCCTTCTTGGACGGTTGAATAGTATTGGAGAGCCGATTGGGGATCGTGTTGGAATAGATAAACTGGCCACTTCCCTTGGGGATCCCTTGTCCACACGATGTGTGAGAGACTGGGGGGCAATTTTATCTATCTCTCGTTTTGCTCTCTTTTTGCTACGGTCACCCACCTCGGGGCCGCACCTCTCAACCTAAAGGGGAAAAACTCTCCTTTTGCCACGACCGCCCCAAAAGGGTTTCCGATCGTGCCACTCTTTTACCCTAGCTTTTGCCTAGGTCGCCCCAAAAGGGGTTTTCGATCTAGCGGGCTCGATTCTTTTATCTCTCGAGTTTGCAAGGGCGAAGGTTTTGAAGGATTCAACCTCCAAATGCATTGTTTTCTGTCTCCGTCGAGGAGTTGTGTCTGCTGCTCCCCTTTTGTCGGGGTTTGTTGATTTCTCAGGATTGGCGGCGCCGGTGCTTTTGATGAACCTCGGCATTGCCTTTCTTTTGTTGGTTGGCGGGTTTTTCCTGCTTCTTTTCTCTCTCTCTTCATTGGCGGGTTTTTCCCGCTTCTTTCCGCACTGTTTTTTTTCTTGCAGCTGGGGTTTGTTTTGTGCCCCGTGTCTTTGTTTGAAACTCCTCGACTTTGCATCGCCGAGGCCGCTTTGGTGTGCTTCGCCTCGTGGAGACTTGTTGTATGTTGCTAGCCCTATTTTGTGAGGACCGGCTTTCTTGGAAGGTTGACTCTCGTGCACTTAGAAGCCGAACTCCGTGTCATTTGCCCTTGCGAGCATTGCATGTAAATTTCCCCTGTTGACTAGAAAGAAAATGTAGAATTGCCCCGTGAATAGGGAACCGAGGTTGCCCCGGTGTGAATATTGATCGGGGATGCCCCGGTCTTCATTTGTGGAAGTGACATGTGGCAGGTGCCTTGTGCGATGTCTCCGATCATCTCTCGCTGTTCTTTGCAGTACGTGCCTCTTGGAGGGTGCACGCTGCTGAAGTCACTGGATGTTCAAGGAAGACTGTTGCATAAATGCTGAGTGATTCATTCGATTGTCCTCGTCTTCGACTTCATAGGGGGTACCTCATCGTCGAACCCCTCCCTCGTCAAAGTATAAGGAAAAGGTCCGAGACAAGTTCTCGAGGAAGCATGAACTCGCGAATCACTCTTCGCCTGTGGTCAATGTGCCCCTGTGAAGGATGACAAAGAAGACAATGCATTAGGCGATTATGCGGGGAATATGTGGTAAGAAATATGAGGTGGTCCCATGGGAAAATCCCTTTTTGTCCCGCCCGCGACCCATGGGGTGCCGCTTGCAGACGACATTTGTTTCCGAGAATCTGGTCATCACCACTCTGGAGTGGTTAGACCGTGACTGAGGTCACATAAGCATATTTTTCCTAATTGCGAGTAGGCTTGCGCAGCCGTCCTAGGGAAGGCTCGAGGAGACGGGTCTCATGAGGATAGGCGAGTCGAACAGGTCCAACAGAACTAATAGGGCGTCGCAAAGACTGTCCTAATGCTCCATTGAAGGATTTGTTCATGTCGGGAGCCCATTTGTGGGAATGCATTTAAATTAAAGCAAAAGAGAGTTTAAAGAAGACTGCGTGTGTTGTTCCAGTTTTCAATCGGCGACCACAACAGAGGTGAATGAGATCCATTCTGTGATTAGAGGCATGATCGTGCTGGTATCTCCTGCGATTAAGAGTTGGATCATGCTCTGTTTGTGGAGCTGTCACTTCCGGTCTTTGCAGTTGAAGGATTAGACTTGCTCCTCGGAGTATCGCTTGGATGAATTTGAATCCAAGTCGATTTTGGATTTCAAATGAGCCTGAAAGTAGTAAATGCGAAGTGTCAAAATCAAAAAGCAGTAAATGCGGGGCTGGAGCCCAAAAGCAGTAAGTGCAGGGCTGAAGCCCGAAAGCTGTAGATGCGGGGCCGAAGCCCGAAAGCAGTAGATGCGGGGCCGAAGCCCGAAAGCAATACATGCGAGGTCGAAGCCCGAAAGTGGGGCCGAAGCCCGATGCAGTAAATGTTGGGCCGAAGCTCGATGCAGTCGGGGCAAAAGCCCAAAAGTTGGGCCGAAGCCCGATGCAGTAAATACTGGGCCGAAGCCCGATGCGGGGCAAAAGCCCAAAAGTTGGGCCGAAGCCCGATGTAGTAAATGCTGGGCCGAAGCCCGATGCGGGGCAAAGCCCAAAAGTGGGGCCAAAGCCCGATGTGGGGTGGGAGCCCGATGCAGTAAATGCATGCTCGATAAGAAAGTGCAAGAGATGCAAAAGCAATGGTCAATGCTAAGCGACAGTGCAAGACGCTGCAAAGCAGTGACTCTGATTTTCTCGCATTCTTTGCGGAGGGAGGGTGGGAACTCAGTGTTGAAATCCCAATGAGCTGGATGAGAGACGTTTGTTGCCTCAATTGTGATGGTTCAGTATTCAGGCTGTCATCTTGTTGGGGATTTCCTGCAATGGAAGAAGGAAACAATGAAGGAGCATGAACTGTTCGCAATTCCAATACAAGGGTGTAGGGAAGCGAACTGGCCTGGTAGGTGTTGTGCGAACTCGCCGAGAGACGTGCATCGATACGTTGAGCACGCGTGCATGAGTTGGTACAAACATGTTTGGACATGTGTGAGGTGCACTCGATCGCTGGTAAATGCGCGGGGTCACTCGGAGGGACGTGCGTCCGATCACGCGGTGACACTCTCTGTTAGGAAGAAGTTAGTGTTGGTTAACTTCGCCTGGGAAGGTTGATCGGCCCTCGGGCCACAGCTCATCTTGCCGTGGAGGAAGGGTGAAGGCCGCGAGTGGCCTGCCCGCGAAAGTGGGCACGACTCGCCTATCGTGCGGGATGGGTAGCCGGGATGGACTCGGCTTCTGATCACAACGCATCTCGCTATGGGGAAGTGAAGACCGCAAGTGGTCTACCCGCGAATGTTGGCACGACTCGCCTGCCGTGCGAGACATGGCAGCTGTTGTGCAAACATAGAAATAGATAGAATGCATGCACTGTATAAGTTTTCAAAAGTTAATGCCACTTCATCGATTTGGTTCAAGTTCCTTAATTTACAAAGATAGTTTGAAAAGGGGAGCTTAAACATTAAACCGATGCAATGTCTTAGGTTGTTTTGAAAACATGCATGCAGGTGCAGAAAAATAAACTATAACATGAGTTCTTTACATTGTACAACACTCATTCAGTGAAAACAACAAAAGGCTCGCCTAAAAGAAAAACTACGAGCCGACTCAAAGACTCAACTTTTGGGTCGGTTGGCGGCATGAAGGCAAATTTTGGTCCAGCATGACGGTCCCTGTTTATGCATGGTTTCAGTGTTCTACTGGGACAACCACTAACTAGGGATGGGGACTCCCGATTCAAGGGTGTCAATTCCTTGAAATCGAGCGAGGATCTTTGGGGGCCGGTTCGGTGGCAGAGCCGACTCGATCCGTTCCCTTACTCGGAACCTTTGACTAACCTAGCTTCCTAAATCGGCGCCCGTGGGATTTCAGGTGAGGTACCTAAATCCACTAGAATGATGCAATGCAAGTGCAGAAAAGTAAAGGTGCGTAAAGTAGATGAGCGAAAAATTACGGGAAGCAGTAAATGAACATGCAAGCAAGTAAACGAATCGAGCCTGAACCCACTAAGTATGTCCCCAGTGGAGTCGCCAAGCTGTACGGACTCGAATGTGGACACTCGTCGGGGCCCGCATGTGCACTTTTGGATCGCGCGGCTTGGGAGTGTCCACCTTCCCGTGGGGACGCGTGACGGACACGCGTGAGAGAAGGAGTCGCCACTTATCATTTTACGACCCGATGGTCGAGGGCGGATAAGCTACCCGGGTCCAGGGGTATGGAACACCTAGTTGGTCGTTAAGGCATTGATCTGTGTGGAACCGGAAAGTCCGTGTTCGGGGGTTCATGTTACGTGCGGGCCTATATCCCGCACGCCCTTTCGGTACTCTGGTTTGCTAGGCTTGCATGTTTTATTATTTACCGCATGGATTAAGTTGCGCTCGGCTCGCACATTTTGACACCGGAGATTCGGTGAACTAAACGATGTCGGTTGAGAAGCCGAGAGAGAAGTAAACCCGTATGTCGGGGAGTTGGTTCACAATCTTGCATTACAGTTCATCGAACCATGGAGGTTGAATCCCTGCGTGAACCAAAACCGCGAGATCTTGGATTTACTTGTGTCTGGGCAAGCATTAGACCGATTCGATTAATTCGACTCTCGGACCGTTCGCTCACCTACTGGAATTCTTACAGAACAAATGTACAAAATAAAAGTCCTTACAATGCTCTCGAAAACAATAAATACAAATTACAAATGGCCAAATTCCAGTCGACTCGCGTTCGGTTATTATTCCGCTCTAACTCACCGTGAGTTTAGGGAAAAGACCGAAGAATTGAAATTCAATGCACGCTCTCACTGAATAGAGCGTTGGACCCCGTGAGGGTTGATCAGGCCGTTGGACACTGTGCTTGATGATTAGGGCGTTGAACCCTAATATTATTCGGCCTAGGAATCAGGCTCAACCCGTATAGCAAACAGGTGCGGAAAAATAACACGCAGCAGGTAAATAACAGACAAGGTGTTTGTTATTATCGAGTGTACGTGTTTTAACAAGTTGTTAATCTAGGGTATTTTGGCATGCAAATCCTACCCTAGACAAACAAGCACGTGCCAATGTTTTAGCATTCGGCTTTGTTTTGAGAACTTGACAAAGAGAGTCAAATCTCATGTGTGTGGATTGCTTTTACAATTGTTCTGTATTATGACACTGAATTTCCACTGAATTAGCCAAACTAGTGTTTTGACTCTAGATTTGGAATCTAGAATTCCTCCTAACCATTATCTAGTGTTTGGTTAGGTCAAGTAAAAGGTTAATCAGCATTTTTGCATGTTTTTTGACAGAGATAACCGTTCTAGTTACCCGAGTCTATGTTAGGATGACAGAAACTCATCAGTTAGATAAGAAAAGACTATGCAGATGAACCTGCACCTGAACAGGTAGCCCGTTCTTATCCTGTTTGAATGTGTGTTATTATCATGTTTGACGTTTTACGCATGCAATAAACGGTCAAAACCGATTCTTGGAATTGATTGTAATCAGAATTTTCATTTAATCATTGTTTCATGTTAATTCGTATGTTAGGTACGTTAATATCGAACAATCATTTCATTGATCCATAACAATTGAGGTTCGCGGTCTCAATCATTAAACCACTTCACAAACGGGAAACGGGACGTACCATTCGGCTAAATGAACCACTCGGCCTAAGTAATTGGATAAATCGAATATCAACTCATAAACGCGTCGACGAATCACTAAATGGTGAGAGTGCCCCTTTTAAAATTCACAATTTCAAAACATCGAGACACATAACACGAATAGAATTAGTGTCTAGGGAGCACTCGTGCGCTATGACTCGAGTGTGCATTGTGAGGATCTTATTTGTACATCTATTCATTCATTTGTAAGGATCCCCGATCGGCAAGCGAGAGGTCCGAGTGTTGAACAGGTCAAGTTGGTCTATTAATGCCTAGAGACGAGTAAGCCCGAATACTCCCGGTTTCGGTTCACGCAGGGAGTCGACCGCTGTGGTTTGACAAACTGTAAACGTTAGGATAGTGAACCGATTCCTCGACGCACGAGCCTACTCATCTTTTGGATTCTTGGCCCAACTTGATCAATTCATCAACTTTACGATGTCAAAACGGGCAAGTCAAGTGCAATCCTAAATCACGCGGTAAATAAACCAAACGGCAAGCCTAGCAAACTAGAGTACCGAAAGGGCATGAGGGATATAGGCCCGCACGTAATAGAACCCCCGAATCCGAAATTTTCGGTTCCATATGACCATTGCCTTAGTATTTAGGTGTACCCCGTACCCCTAGACCCGGGCGACTCAACGGCCCTCGACCTACGGGTCGTAAACAGTAAGTGGCGACTCCTTCTCACGCGTGTCCGTCGCGCGTCCCCGGGAAGGTGGATACTCCCAAGCCGCGTTGCACAGGCTTCGCGCATGCGTGCCCCGACGAGATGAAATTCGGGTGCGCACAATCGCCATGCGTCGTGTGAACGAACGTTCGGGCGACTCGGCGCCTCGAGAGTCAGTTTTGCCCTGTTTGGACGTTCGAAGTGGAATTGAGTGCCCCCGGTCCCCGATTGCTCTTTATGCATCGTAACATTCGTTTCGGTGACCCTTTTGCTTCGTGGGACATCGTTGGCTCGTTGTCCCCGACCGAAGACCGTTGGCCCGGGAAGACCTAGGGACTTGTGACCGGGACTTTCTCATTGTTCCCCGAATGTCTTGAGGTGTTCGGGGATCGCTGTGATCTCTGTTTTCCGAGAATGTGCCCTGAAGATTCATCGGGAGGCGTTTGCTACCACTGAAACGTCCCTCGGGGAGCCCTGTAGAGTTCCGAATGGTCGTTTGAAGCTTGTCCCATGACCTCGGTGGTCCTTGGGTGCCTGTAGGCCCGTTTTAGGGGGCCGTTTACTTGTCAGTGGAGCGGGCCCCGGGAGCCCTGTCAGAAAAGGCGTCCGTGAGAGATCGGGGTGTCCCGGCTTATGCGGTATGTCCCGGAAATGCGCCCGGACGTGTCGTTGGTCAATTTGGCACTGAGAGGGATTTTTAGAGTCCCATATTGGGCACCTTTCGATGCTTCAGTGGTTCGGTGATGAATAGTGCCGCTGTGCCAGCTCCCGTTGCTCTGAGATTTGTCGTCTGTTTGCCTTTTCTGATTGCTTTTCCCTATTTTCTCCTTGGATCATGTCCCTCTCCCGTCGTTCATGACTCTGTGACCGCATGTTCGCCCCTGCTCGTCGGGTGATGAATAGTAACCTGGGCTTCGGTCGGAGGTTCTCATGTGGGAAGCCGGTGGGCCAAAATGGGGTGCTGATACTCGATGAATAGTAACCTGGGCTTCGGTCGGAGGTTCTCATGTGGGAAGCCGGTGGGCCAAAATGGGGTGCTGACAACCGTCCCCGTTCTCCAATTGCTCCTTTGTGCATTGTAGTGTTCGTCTCAGTGAGTGTTTTTGTCCCGTGTGGAATCATTGGCTCGTCGTCCTCGACCGAAGACCATTAGCCGGAGGTAACCTAGGGATCTGCGATCGGGGTTTTCTTAGTGTTTCCCAAATGTCCTGAGGTGTTTGGAGACCGCTATGGCCTCTGTTTGTCAGAAACATGCCCCGAAGACTTGCCGAGAGGCGTTCGTGACCACTGAAATGTCACTCGGGAGACCTAACTGATTTGCTTGGCCCGAGGCGAAATGATTTCCCTAGTCCTAGGAGTTGTAGGGAGTGAGTGGTGTGAAGCTCGAACGTCAACTTTTCACTGAATGAGCTCTGAGCGCTAGATCCCGTCTGAAAGGGTCTTTTTCCCGGGTCGGGGTCTACTCGGGATCCGCTCGGGAGACCGAGTTGTACTCCGAAAGACAGTATGAAACTCGTTCCATGGTCCTGATGGTCCTTGGACATTTGTAGGCCTGTCTTTGGGCGCTGTTTATCTGCTCGTGTATCAGACCTCCCCGGGCCCTGTTAAGAAAGGCGTCTATGGATGTTCGAGGGCGCGCCGGCTTAAGCAGTAGACTTCTGAAATGTATTCGGACGTGTCATTGGTCATTTTGATGCCACGGGAGATTTTTAGAGCCCCATATTGGATACCTTTTGACGTCCTGGTGATCCGACGATGAATAGTACCACAATGCCAGCTTATGTTGTTTCGGGGCATTTTGTTTATTCTTCCAATTGCCCTTCTGCGCCTTTCTAGGACCCTGCTTCTCTCCCGTAGTCCGTGCTCCCACGTCCGCACGTTCGTCCCTAATTGTCGAGTCATGAACAGTAATCCAAGCTATTGCCGGGAGTCCTTTGTTGGAACCGGTGAACCAAAATGGGGTGCTGACACTCTTCTTGAGTCGATTTTGGTTTCCTCTTCCCATTTGAAATCATTTTTCTCGGACTGTATGTGTTTTTAAACAACCATGCATGGATTCGGGTATCAATGACTCATTCGGGTCCATTCGGTTATAAGGGTAGTTTCGGTCATTGGACCAAATTATTCTTGATTCTTATGTAACAGTCTTAGTCGTCGAGTCACGAATCGTTTTCAAATTAATGCATTCGGCGATAATCCTTAAGCATTAATTTCACGAACGGGTTAATCAAGACGCTCACACGGTTAATTCATTCGACTTTAAACAACTTTGCACGAATTACAATACAGTGTTAATGCCCTTTTCAAAATCCGCTTACTCTAAATTCGAAACATGCAACGCGATGTAACATGGACACCTAGGAGAAACTTGTGTGTTTTGACTTGAGTTTACCTGATTTTAGGTAAGTCAGGTCGGAATACATAAGTTCCTTTTAGATTACTTCCGGATAGATGGACCAAATCTTTGGCTCTTACGGGGTTCTCACATAACCTCGAGAGATCCAAAGGATTGGTCGACGCCGGTTACAAGCCGAGGTGGCCCGTATTGCTTTGTTTCCCTTTTCTGAAAATAAATTTTCAAATCATGGGTAGGAACGTCATTTTGTGATTTGGCGACATCCTAGGGTTAGTTTGACAGAAACGTGACGATATTGGAATATTGTAGGGCTACCTGTTCAGGTGCAGGTTCATCTGCATAGCCCTTTTTATTCCCACTAATGAGTTTCTGTCATCCTAGCATAGTTAGGGTGTTAGTCGGGTATTCTGCGTCAAAACACAATCACTTGACTTATCTTTTCACTTGACCTAATCAAACGTTAGAAAATGGTTAGGTGGAACTCTAGGTTCCAAATCTAGAGTCAAAATACAAGTTTGGATGAATTCAGTGTAACTTCAATGTCATAACACCGAATCACTGTAAAAACAATCCACTCACACGAGACTTGATTACGAACACCCGATATGTCAAGTTCTCAAACCAAAGTCGAATGCTAAAATATTAGCACATTCTTGTTTGTCTAGGGTAAGATTTGCATGCCAAATTACCCCGGATTAATAACTTACTAATACACGTACATTTGGTGAGTACAAACACCTTGTCTGTTATTCACTTGTCGCGTGTTACTTTTCTGCAATTGCTTGTCATGCGAGTCGAGCCCGATCCCTAGGACGAATATCACTTGGGCCCAACGCCCTATTCATCGATCACATGGTCCAACACCTTAATCATCACTCACAGGGTTCAACGCCCTATTTAGTGAGAGCATTCGAATTTCAGTTTTTCGGTTTCTCACTAAACTCACGGAGAGTTAGAGAGGAATAATAACCGAATGCGAGCTGACTGAGATTCAACCATTCGTAATTTATAATTTGTTGTATTATTTTTAAGAGCGAATTGTAATAATTTTATCTTGTACATTCATTTTGTAAGAATCTCAGTTGACAAGCAAACGGTCCGAGAGTCGAATCATTCGAATCGGTTTAGTGTTTGCCCAAAGGAAAGTAAACCCCAAAATCTTGCAATTTTGGTTCACGCAGGGATTCAAACATCACGATTTGATGAACTGTAACGCAAGATTGTGAACCAAATCCTCGACATAAGGGTTTACTTCTCTCTTGGCTTCACAACCGACATCGTTTAAATTTACCGAATTTCCAATGTCAAAATGTGTGAGCCGAGCATAGCCTAATTCATGCGATAAATAAATAAAACGTGCAAGCCTAGCAAACCAGAGTATCGAAAGGGCGTGCGAGATATAGGCCCGCACGTAACATGAACCCTCGAACACGGACTTTCCGGTTCCTCATGACCAATGCCTTAGCAAACCCTTATACCCGGGTAACTTACCGGCCCTCGACCTTTGGGTCGTAAAAAGATAAGTGGCGATTCCTTCTCACGCGTGTCCGTCACGCATCCCCGGGAAGGTGGACACTCCCAAGCCGCGCGATCCAAAAGCGCGCAATGCGGGCCCCGACGAGAGTCCACATTCGGGTCTGTACGCACGGGCCACTTCAACAAATGAAGACCGGGGCATCCTCGTCCAACATTCGCACTGGGGCAACATCGGTTGTTCATTCATGGGGCAATTCTACATTTTCTTTTTAGACAACATGGAAATTCACATGTAATGCTTGCAAGGGCAAATGACACGAATTTCAGCTTTCGAGTGCACGAAAGTCAAACTTCCAAGAAAGCCGGTTCTCACAAAATAGGGCTAGCAATACACAACAAGTTTCCACGAGGCGAATCACACCAAAACGGCCTCGGCGATGCAAAGTCGAGGAGTTTCAAACAAAGACATGGGGCACAAAACAAACCCCAGCTGCAAGAAAAAAAACATAGCGAAAAGAAGCTATAAAAACCCGCCAATGAAGAGAGAGAGAAAAGAAGCGGGAAAAACCCGTCAAGAAGCGAAGCACGGCACCGCCGAGGTTTAAAACTCTGGCACCACCAATTCGAAAAAAAATAAACAAATCCCAACAAAAAGGGGAGTAGCTATTAACACCCCATTTTGGCCCACCGGCTCTCGACATAAAACGCTTGGACAAAGCTCTAATCACTATTCACGGTTGGGCCGACGGAGGCGAACGCTCGGACATGGGGGCACGGACTACAGAAAAGAAGCAGGGTCCACTAGAAAGGCACAGGAAGGCAATCAGAAGAGTAGACGAATAACAAACCCCGAAAACAGCAGAGGCCGGTACTGTAGCACTATTCATCGACGGATCACCGAAGCGTCAAAAGATATCCAATATGAGACTCTAAAAATCCCTCTTGGTACTAAAATGACCAATGGCACCTCCAAGCGCGTTTCAGAAGCCTCCTGCTTAAGTCGGGGCACCTCCGAGCATTCGCAGACGCCTTCCTAACGTGGCTCCCGGAACGTCGATCCACTGACAAGTAAACGGCACCCGGAAACAGGCCTGCACATACTCGAGGACCACCAGGACCATAGAACAAGTTTCAAATTGCCTTCTGGAGTTCATCTTGGTCTCCCGAGTGGACCCCGACCCGGGAAAAGGGACCCTTTCAAATGGAATCTTCCGCTCGGTGCTCAGACGGGGAAATGTTGATGTCCGAGCTTCACACCACTCACTCCCTACGAGTCCTAGGACTAGGGAAATCATTTCGCTTCGAGTCAAGCAAGTCAATTAGGTCTCCCGAGTGACATTTTAGTGGTCACGGGCGCCTCTTGGCAAACCGTCGGGGCACATTCTCGGCAAGCTTAGACCACAGCGGTTTCCAAACACCTCGAAACATTCGGGAAACGCTGAGAAAACCCCGATCGCGGATCCCTAGGTCACCTCCGGCTATTGGTCTTCAGTCGAGGACAACGGGTCAATGGTTCCACACGAGACAAAAAGCACACCAAGACAAACAAGAAAGTGCACGAAAGAGCGATTGGACAACGAGGACGGTCAACTCCACTCAGAATGCCCGAATAGAGCAAAACCGGCTTTGGAGCCCCAAACCACCCGATTAATCTCGCATGAGAAGCGTACCAATATTGGGTTCGTCCAAATCGTAATCACGTGCACATCAACAATTCATGGCCCAAGCAAACCACGTAAGTCGCGCGTATGACCAATCGAACCCAGAGCACCCCCCGACTTTCCTCGAGCCAAGAAGAGCCTGCGGCTCAACCCCAAGACGCGACTCAACCCCAAGCCACGGCTCAGCCGCCCCAAGCCACGGCTAAACCCCATAGGGCCGGCACCTCAACCCTTCTCCCATTCCTTCCACCATAAATTTCAAATATCTCTTGCACATATCTCCCATCCATCACCTCCCATTAACTTTCCCTTCCTTTCCCCACACTCAACATGACCATTTCCCCTCCCTAATCTCTCTTTAAATTTTGGCAGCCCTTTAATGCCCCCTAAATCACACTTAACTTCACTTAAACAAGCCATTAAGCCACCCTTTTATAAACCCTAAGCCTCATCAACTTAATCACTTCTTGAATTCCACTCTCTCTCAAGCCAACTTCTCTGCAAAACCCTCTCAACCTTCAGCATATCCCTCCAACCCCGCACAGCCCATCCCGTAGCCGAAACCAGCCAAAACCGACGGAAAACCACCCGATTTTTCGGTAACCACCCATCCCGACTTAAGCCAATCACAACCAAACTTCATATCCCACATGTTTTCCACCTCCTAAATCCATTTCCGAGCTTAGTTTGAACATTCGAGGACTCCAACGTGTCGCTCCATCAAGCAACCCGAAACAGCGGCTACCCGAGTTTTCGGGTGCAATCGGGCTCCCCGACGTGCCATTCCCTTTCACGACCACGGCGAGTCATGCCTTCACGTCCCAAGGGTTCCTCACAACCCTCACTCTCCCCCATGAAGAGGTGGTCACGGTCCGAGAGCCATTCAACCGTGCAAGACACACTTTCCTTCATTTTCCTCCTTTCAGGTTTCATAGTTTATTTCACGGTTTCTCTTTGGATTTCCGTCTTGCTCGAGCCTTCGCACGTCCGAAACTCATCATGAACGCCTAGGCCTGTCCTCTAGGAGTCCAAGGAACCCAATCTTGCTCGGTGCCATGATTGGAGCTGTCATGCTGGTCTCGTTTCCTCCAAGTTGCCACTGTCGCTGCTTCTCGGGCACCGACTGCCCTTGTTGTCCAGCCGAGTCTTCCGACTCTCTTACCACTTCCCCGACTCTTTCCTCGTATCCCGAGGCTAGGTAAAACTCCTTTACGACTTAAAGAAGCTAGGTTCTTCGATACTTGCTTGTTATGGGACGTTAAGATGGTTGATAACCATATTGCATGCAAGTTTTAATTTTTATTCATTTCCGAGCACATTTACGTCGTTTGTCACGTTCGTACGTTATTATACCACGTTCACCATGGCTGGAAACTACTGAGGTCGCGGTGGAAGAGGTCCTCATGCCATGGATGAGCCATAGAGGCCCACGGTTGGACCCCATTGGAGGGAACCGTGAGGTTTCTTAGCATACCCGAGGTCGTGTAGACCTCTTCCTCCCCGAATGCGGTTGGTTCCCACATCCTAGGTTCCTTTCGACATTGCATGACGTGAATACATGACGAGAAATGGCTTAAAGTCTAGGGGAGTGAGGTCGGCATGGACTCAAGAGAGCCATGGAACCTCTCGGCCATGCCTCATGAGGGGTGAGCCGTGAGCCTCCTTGGCTCTCTCGGATCTATGGCGACCTATCTTTCCCGAAATGGGACATTTCCACAATTTCGAAGATCATTCGTAGGGCATGACATGTTAATATAACGAGAAGTGGTTCGAATCTAGGGGGATGAGGCCGGCATGGACTCAAGAGAGCCATGGAACCTCTCGGCTGAACCTCATGAGGTGAGCCGTGAGCCTCCTTGGCTCTCTCGGGTCTGTGACGATCCTCTCCTTCCAGATTTTATCGTTTCCGCGTTCGTAATGTTTATCCATGATTGCAATATGTCAAGCATGACGAGAAATGTCCGAAATCTAGGGGGAAGAGGTCTCATGACCTCGGTTGCACCAAGGAGAGCCCGCGGCTATCTTCCACGGAAGGAGACCGTGAGGCTCCTCTCGTTTCGTGATCTCGGATATTTCCTGTGATTTACCTTTCGATTTGTTATCATATGAATCGATGTCGTTTTATCGATTTCTTTAAATACAATGCTTGTGTTTGCATTGTGTGTTTGTTTGTGCACCCAAGATTATGGCGGCATCGATTTTACAAAACGTGTGTTTTTCCCACGCGTAACATTTGATGCATGCAAGGGGTGATTAGAATTGATACGAGGGACCATTCGGAACTCGAATGAGGTCAAGGGAGCATTCGGCCATATTTCCCTAAGGAATGGCCGAATTCCCCATGACCTTCTTCGAGTTGAGATCGGCCCCTTTTATCACTTCAAAGTCGATTCTTGGAATTGTTTGTGATTGCACCTCTTGTTTAATTGTTAATTATGTGTTAGTGGTGTGCTAGGTACGTTAGTTCCGGATAATTACCCACCTAATCCATAATAATCGTGACACGAGGTCATAATCACTGAATAACTCCGCAAACGGGGAAATGGGACGTGTCATTCGGTTAATAAGACCATTCGGCCTAAATAATTGGACAAATCGGCTATTAATTTGTAAGTGCATCGAATCACCAAATGGCGGAAATGCCCTTTTTTAAAATCCACAATTTCAAAGCATTGAGACGCATAACACGAGTTCGGGCCCAATTTGAGGCGACTCAAGTCGAAGCATGCGAGTCCTCTTTAGATCTCTTCGGCTCATGTAATTCCCCGACCCTTTCCTCGTATCCCGAGGCAAGGTATAACATTCTCGACTTAGAGAAGTTAGGACTTTTTACATTATTTGTATGTTTGTGAAGTAATATGGCGTTCTAAGCATGTTTAGCTCGCAAGGCTTAATTTTTATACACTTTCATGTCATATTATGCATGTTTATTACCGTATAATTCGTTTGCATGTCGGAAAAAGGGTTGAATCACAGTTTAGAAGTCATTTCTAACCCGGGAGAAGCAAAGCAACTCTCGGCCATCTCTTGAAATAGAGTGACCGAGACTTGTTTTTGCTCTTTTCGGGTTAGAATATGTCTTCTTGGCCCGATTCAAGTTAGTTTCCGAGTTTATTTTATTTTTCCCACATGCATGAACTCGGTGTTGTTTTATCGATTCCGTAAATAACATGTTTGTGCATGCTTCCATGTTTGAATGCGTTAAACAAATTATGGCAATACCGGCTTTTGTCAAAAACGTGTCATTTATCGTGTTTGTTGTTTGAGCATGCAAGAAATGATTCAAAATAAGATGGGAAAACCTCATGGAACCTAATACGGGTCATGAGACCTCTCGGCTTTCTCCAACGAGAATTGGCCGAGAGTCTCATGGAGTTATTCGGGTTCCCTGAGGCTTCCTCTTACCGTTAAAAGTCTATTTTTGGATTGTACGGACCCGAATGTTGACTCTCGTCGGGGCCCGCATTGCGCGCTTTTGGATCGCGCGGCTTGGTCGGAACGTCCACCTTCCCGCGGGGGCGCGCGTCGGACACGCGTGAGAGAAGGAGTCGCCACTTATCATTTTACGACCCGGAGGTCGAGGGCGGATAAGTTACCCAGGTCTAGGGGTATGGAACACCTAGTTTGTTGTTAAGGCATTGGTATGTGCGGAACCGGAAAGTCCGTGTTCGGGGGTTCATGTTACGTGCGGGCCTATATCCCGCACGCCCTTTCGGTACTCTGGTTTGCTAGGCTTGCATGTTTTATTATTTACCGCGTGAATTAAGCTGCACTTGGCTCGCACGTTTTAACACCGGAGATTCGATGAACCAAACGATGTCGGTTGAGAAGCCGGGAGAGAAGTAAATCTATATGTCAGGGAATTGGTTCACAATCTTGCGTTACAGTTCATCGAACCATGGAGGTTGAATCCCTGCGTGAACCAGAACCGCGAGATCTTGGATTTACTTGTGTCTGGGCAAGCATTAGACCGATTCGATTAATTCGACTCTCGGACCGTTCGCTCACCGACTGGAATTCTTACAGAATAAATGCACCAAATAGAATCCTTACAATGCTCTCAAAACAATAAATACAAATTACAAAAGGGTCGAATTCCAGTCGTTTTGCGTTCGGTTATTATTCCACTCTAACTCACCGTGAGTTTAGGGAAAAGACCGAAGAACTGAAATTCAATGGACGCTCTCACTGAATAGGGCGTTGGACCCTGTGACTGTTGATTAGGGTGTTGGACCCTGTGCTCGATGATTAGGGCGTTGAACCCTAATATTATTCGGCCTAGGGATCAGGCTCGACCCGCATGGCAAACAGGTGCGGAAAGATAACACGCAACATGTTAATAACAGACAAAGTGTTTGTTATTGTCGTGTTTACGTGAATTAACAGATTATTAACCCAGGGGTGTTTTTGCAAGCAAATGCCATATGCTAAACAATCAAACATGTGCCAACGTTTTAGCATTCGGCTTTGTTTTGAGAACTTGACAAAGAGAGTCAAATCTCAAGTGTGTGGATCGCTTTTACAGTTGTTCTGTATTGTGACACTGAATTACCACTGAATTAACCAAACTCGTGTTTTGACTCTAGATTTGGAATCTAGAATTCCTCCTAACCATTATCTAGTGTTTGGTTAGGTCGAGTGAAAGGTTAATCAGCATTTCACAGGTTTTCTCACAGGGATCAACTGTTCTAGTTACCCGAGTCTATGTTAGGATAACAGAAACTCATCAGTTAGATAAGAAAAGGCTATGCAGATGAACCTGCACCTGAACAGGTAGCCCGTTCTTATCCCGTACTGTAGTGTTTCTGTTATGCTAACCCTAAGGATGTCGCTGGATTGTGAAAAGACAATTTTGCCCTCTATTTGAAAATTGTTTTCAGAAAAGGGGAAAGATCGCAGTGCGGGCCACCTCGGCCTGTAGCCGGTGTCGACCGATTCCCTGGATCATCCAGGGTTGTGCAAGAACCCCAAAAAAGCCAAAGAACCGGTCGATCTGCCCGGAAGTGATCTAGAAAGATCTTCTGTATCTTGACCTGAGTTACCTAGAATCAGGTAAAAACTCAAGTTGAGACACAGAAGCCCTTTCCAGACGTCCATGCTACATCGGACCGCGCGTTTCGGGTTTTGAAATTGATAAGTTTGAAAAGGGCACCAACGTCCTTTGACGACTCATCGACGCGAGTTATCAATTAATGTCCAATTCGGGTAAACTTTATCAGTGTGAAGTGAGTTTAATCGTGTGAGCGTCCCGATTAACCAGTTTGTGGCATTAATGCTTAAGGGTTGTGCCGAATGCATTAATTGTGAAAACGATTCGCGACTCGACGACCAAGACGATTCCATAAGGATCGAGGATAATTTGGTCTAATGACCGAAACTATCCTCATAACCAAATGGACCCGAATGAGTCATCGATACTCGAATCCATGCATGCTTCGTTTGAAAAAGTCTTTACATGATATTTTAATGGGAATCGTAAAGACATTGAAGTAAAACTTCACATCATCCGATCAACAAATTAAACTTGAGATAAGGAACTCATTCTTGACCCAAGGAAGGCCAAGAAGCCCTCGGCTTCATCTTGTGAAGGGTGGCCGAAGGTTCTCATGGCTCTATCCGAGTCACGAATGATTTCCTAATCGTGGTTTAATTATTTCTCGCATGCTCAAACATCAACCGTGATAAATAGCACTCCTTTTTAACAAAAGCCGGCGTTATCACGATTTGTTTAGCTCATTTAAACATACAAACATTCACAAACGTGTTAACTAAGGAAAAGGATAAAATAACACCGGCTTCATGCATGCAATAATGATAAAACAAACTCGGAAATTAACTTGAATAGGCTAAGGAGACCGATCTTAACCCGAAAAGAGCAATTTAAGTCTCAACCCTCTCCTTTAGAGAGTTGGCCGAGAATTAATGTGCCATAATCGGGTTGGGATAGTCTTCTTTATGATGATCCAAGCTCTTTTCCGACATGGTAGCAAGTCATAAGATAGTGTACATGCATAATATAACATAAAATTGCATAAAAATTAAATCTTGCAAATGAAACATGCATGAAACACCATAATACTCCATAGCCATGCAAAAATATAAAAAGTCCTAACTCCTCTAAGTCAGAAGTGTTTTACCTAGCCTCGGAATACGAGGAAAGAGTCGGGGAAGTGTTTGAGAGTCGGGTGACTCGGTGGAACCCTTAAAAGGGTATTCGGGCGCAAGGGTGGACGTGCACGGGCGTTGGTGGGCACTGACAAGCGCTGGTGTTGGGCAAGGACGTGCGCGGGTGACAGGCGCGGGCGTGCGCGGATGGCGGGCACGGACGGGAGCGGGTGACGGGCGCGGGCGTGCGCTGGTGACGGGCGCGGGCGTGCGCTGGTGACGGGCGCGGGCGTGCGCGGGTCACGGGCGCGGGCGTGCGCAAGTGACGGGAGCGGGTGGCGCTGGATGATGAGCCCGGGAGTGCGCGGGTGACAGGCACGGGTGTGCTGGTGAAGGGCGCGGGTGGCGCTGGATGATGAGCACGGAAGTGCGCGGGTGGCGGGCACGGGTGTGCTGGTGAAGGGCGCGGGTGGCGCTGGTGACGAGCACGGGCGTGCGCGGGTGACCGGCAAGGGTGTGCTGGTGATGGGCGCGGGTGGCGCTGGATGACGAGCACCGGGGTGCGCGGGTGACGGGCGCGGGTGTGCTGGTGAAGGGCGCGGGTGGCGCTGGATGACGAGCACGGGCGTGCGCGGGTGACGGGCGCGGGTGTGCTGGTGAAGGGCGCGGGTGGCGCTGGATGACGAGCACGGGCGTGCGCGGGTGACGGGCGCGGGTGTGCTGGTGATGGGCGCGGGTGGCGCTGGATGACGAGCACGGGCGTGCGCGGGTGACGGGCGCGGGTGTGCTGGTGAAGGGCGCGGGTGGCGCTGGATGACGAGCACGGGCGTGCGCGGGTGACGGGCGCGGGTGTGCTGGTGATGGGCGCGGGTGGCGCTGGATGATGAGCACGGGCGTGCGCGGGTGACCGGCCCGGGTGTGCTGGTGACGGGCGCGGGTGGCGCTGGATGACGAGCACCGGGATGCGCGGGTGACGGGCGCGGGTGGCGCTGGATGATGAGCACGGGAGTGCGCGGGTGACGGGCACGAGTGTGCTGGTGAAGGGCGCGGGTGGCGCTGGATGAGGAGCACGGGAGTGCGCGGGTGGCGGGCACGGTTGTGCTGGTGAAGGGCGCGGGTGGCGCTGGATGACGAGCACGGGCGTGCGCGGGTGACGGGCGCGGGTGTGCTGGTGATGGGCGCGGGTGGCGCTGGATGACGAGCACGGGCGTGCGCGGGTGACGGGCGCGGGTGTGCTGGTGATGGGCGCGGGTGGCGCTGGATGACGAGCACGGGCGTGCGCGGGTGACGGGCGCGGGTGTGCTGGTGATGGGCGCGGGTGGCGCTGGATGACGAGCACGGGCGTGCGCGGGTGACGGGCGCGGGTGTGCTGGTGATGGGCGCGGGTCGCGCTGGTTGACGAGCACGGGCGTGCGCGGGTGACGGGCCCGGGTGTGCTGGTGATGGGTGCGGGTGGCGCTGGTGACGCTCGGTGACGGACGTTGGTGACGCCCGAGGGTTGCGCTCGGTGACGCTCGGTGACGGACGCTGGTGACGCTCGAGGGTTGCGCTCGGTGACGGGCGCTGGCTACGCTCGGTGACACTCGGTGACGGGCGCTGGCTGCGCTCGGTGACGCTCGGTGACGGACGCTGGTCACCCGAGAGCTCCAACTTGTCCCGAGATGCGGGATGGGACCTTCAAGAGTCGGGTTGGACCGTTGATGGGTCGGTTTTGAGCTGTTTTCCGTTGAACAGACCCGAATGGCATCAAACAGACCCGGCTGAAATATTGGACAGACCCGACTGGCACAAGTCGGGTCGGACGTCGCCACGGAGGCTCCCGATGTAATTTTGAGGCAAGGTCAGTGGCTCCTGACTCCTAACTGACCCCCGAAGGTGACTGTGGTGGTCGTTTGGTCCCAGAGTTATCGGGTCGACCCGTACAGCCCTGCAAAGATCACGGAAAACAGAGTACGTCTGGAAATTCGGACCCGTCTGGCACCAGTCGGGTCGGACGTTGCTACGGAGGTTCCCGATGGAATTTTTGAGCAAGGCCAACGGCTCCCGACTGCTAACTCACCTTTGGAGGTGGCTGTGGTGGTCGTTTTCCGAAAAGAGTCTCGGATCGACCCGATCTGCAAGAAAACCGCACAAACAGTCAGAAATTTCGACCCGACTGGGCAGTCGGGCTGTTTCTTCTTCCTGGGGTTAAACCGACGGGTTTTTCTTGGATTTCTTGACTTCTTGACACCCTAGGGTTGTGTGGGGAGGTGTTTGATGAGTTTTGGTAGCTCAAACCGACTTGGAAAGGCTTGAAACCCGGTTTGACATTTTTTACCCGAGAAGGACCAAATCTGTCCAGATTTTGTTCAAGGCTGGTTCTATGGCTTAGAGGCTTCAAACATAAAATCTAAGTTCAGAAATGGATAGAGGGGCTCGAAAACATGTGGGATATGAAGTTTGGTAAAGTTTGGATTCAAGCCGGGATGGATTCCGACTTAAGACTTTGCCCGGTTTTGCTTGGTTTTGCTTGCTGGAAATGGCTGAAGCTTGCTGCGGTTTGCTATGGAGTTTGAGAGCTTTTGAAGAGTGAGAAATGCTAGAGATAGAGTGTTTTTAAGGTGTATCCTTTAAGTTAATGACATTTGGACAATATATAGAAAAGCTTAAATGCAAGATTAGTGAAGAAAAGTGCAATTAGGGCCATGGATTAGTGGAATCCGAATTTCTTAAGGAAATATCAAGCTCAATCCTCATCCATTGCATTAATGGAGAAGAGATAAGAGCATTGATGGCTTGGATGGGAAGTTGGAGTGTTGAATTGAAACACTTAGATATTTTGCAAAAGGAAGACAAATGCAAGTTGTCTTCTTGGCTTGAAGAAGAAGATGACAAGAGACATGGAGGGCAATGGGCATGGGTGAGGCGGCAATGAGTTGGCCGTGGGTCCCACGGGTCGCGAGGTAAGTTCGGGCCAAAGTTCGGGTCTCGATTGGTCGCGCATTCGAAGTTCGTGGTTCGAATTGAACGTCGAATTGTCGATATACGCGAGAAAACGGAGTTAATGAGCCCGAGATTGACATTTTTCATGGAGAAATGTCCCGGATGTGTGCGAGGCTCGGAATCCGGTTTTGCTCATTGCAAGTGACCAGGGCGAAGTTGTCCGTTTCTGACAGCATATCTTGTGTCCGCATCTCACGTTGGTCATTTTGACATAAATTGTCAGACAACGTGAACAATTATCCCTTAAGCCGGTAATGCTAACGTGGGGCCGGAGACGTCCTAGGAGGTCGAAACTGGATTTCTCAGGATGATTTCTGAGTTGCTTGGGCACTCCGGAGATTACTGTAATCTCTGTTTGTCGAGATCAAACCTCCAAGGACTTGAAAAGTGTATCTGAGACCTCTAAAGCACTGCTCGGGAGGTCTAGGTGAGTCGTGTGATTTATTCCGACGATTCCACATTGAGCCTTGAGAAGGCTAGCATTGTGTAACGTAAGCATTCGGAGTTAAGTTTCCCCAAAGAGGACCTCCGGATATGGATTTCCACTAAAAATGGTCATTTCCGCTCTTCGGAGGTTACTCGGGAAACCGCGAGGGGTTTTGCTGTTTGTTTTGCCCAATTGTGAATGTCTGCTAGAGTTTTCTGGGCAATGCGGTATGAACTTCATTTGCCGTAATTCCATCAGACCATTCTCCGGCTATGCTCTTCTGAAGAGGGGTATGCTTGTTTTGCCGTTCGGAAGTCATTTGAAGTATCTGTGTGACTTCCAAGAGACAATCTGAAGCATTGTTCATGCTCTGTGTGCTGATGGGGCATGGCCGCGTCTGATATTTGGAATTAACTTTTCTCCAGGAAACCGGCATTTTTGGACTTCCACTGAAAAGTTGTCTGTATACAGAAAGTTGTTCTGTATAGAACAGATGATTTGCAAAATGCCTTTGGGGACACTTTTCATCTATTTGGCACTGGTGTGGATTTTTGGAGTCCAATATTCACTATCTTCCGATGACCGAGCGAACTATCGGAAAATAGTGCCGTCCGTGTAATACACTGAAAACGCCGGTTTTGGACATTGTTGAGTTCTTTGGTCGCTCTGTTCCCCTTTGTTGACCCCTAGAGTCCTTCTGTCATGTCCATGGGCCATTTGCTCAATTTTGCCAACTTGAGGATGAATAGTGATTTCTTGCTCTGCCGAGCCGTTTTCTGTATTCTGCTCAAGTCGTGGCTTGGGTCATTGCTAATATCATTGTTTGGAATGGTGAGCCAAAATGGGGTGCTGACAGCTTGCCCCTCTTTGACTGCTTGCTCGTGTAGAGGATGCAATCAAAGATATCAAAAGCACCCCAGTTTGATAGCAATGATCAAAATGGAATTTCCTATATGGCCCTCTCCTTTTTGTTTTGGATATGTAGGATGTTGTACCTAATAAGAGGGAATATGGTGAGATGTGCACAATAACATGTAGAGTTCGGAACAAAGCTGAAACAGGCAATTAAAGTCGGGACTGACCCGACGGGGACTGACCCCAATGCAAGAAAAGTAATCGGGACTGACCCGAAGGGGTTTGCAATATGCACGAAAAGTAATCGGGACTGACCCGAAGGGGACTGACCCCAATGCAGGAAAAGTAGTCGGGACTGACCCGAAGGGGACTGCAATATGCACGAAAAGTAATCGGGACTGACCCGAAAGGGACTGACCCCAATGCAGGAAAAGTAGTCGGGACTGACCCCAATGCAGGAAAAGTAGTCGGGACTGACCCGAAGGGGATTGACCCCAATGCAGGAAAAGTAGTCGGGACTGACCCGAAGGGTTTGCAATATGCGCGGGAAGTAATCGGGACTGACCCGAAGGGGACTGACCCCAATGCGAGAAAAGTAATCGGGACTGACCCGAATGCAGGAAAAGTAATCGGGACCGACCCGAAGGGGACTGACCCCAATGCAGGAAAAGTAATCGGGACTGACCCGAAGGGGACTGACCCCAATGCAGGAAAAGTAGTCGGGACTGACCCGAAGGGGACTGACCCCAATGCAGGAAAAGTAGTCGGGACTGACCCGAAGGGTTTGCAATATGCACGGGGCGCATACCGAATGAACTGCATGGTTCAAAGGCGCCTACCCGGTGGACTTGCGAGATGCACGAGCGCTTGCTCGGCGAGTTTGCAATATGCACGGGGCGCATACCGAATGAACTGCATGGTTCAAAGGCGCCTACCCGGTGGACTTGCGATGTGCACTGCAATCCTGAGAGGGTGCACGCTAATGAAAATGCATTGCGGAAATAAATGTGCACTGCGGTCCTGAGAGGGTGCACGCTAATGAAAGTGCATTGCGGAAATAAATGTGCACTGCGGTCCTGAGAGGGTGCACGCTAATGAAAGTGCATTGCGGAAATAAATGTGCACTGCGGTCCTGAGAGGGTGCACGCTAATGAAAGTGCATTGCGGAAATAAATGTGCACTGCGGTCCTGAGAGGGTGCACGCTAATGAAAGTGCATTGCAGAAATAAATGTGCACTGCGGTCCTGAGAGGGTGCACGCTAATGAAAGTGCATTGCGGAAATAAATGTGCACTGCAGTCCTGAAAGGGTGCACGCTAATGAAAGTGCATTGCAGAAATAAATGTGTGAGAAGTAAATGCAAACACTGGGGAGTGGTGTGAGGTGTGGAAGGAATCATTGTGTTCCTTCCCTCGTTGATTTCGTCCATGTTGCAATCGATGTGGTGGCAAAATGCTTCGTTATTTGCCAACTGATTGCGATGCAACTGAGTGCCTGGAGTGCTGCTCTGAAGATTCTCCTCTTGGGTTGAGATTGTCATCCGTCACATGAAGTAGAGATGAATCGATCTTGGGGAGATATCTTCCAAGGAGCGTTGATTTGTCGGAGGCAAGCGTTGATGCTGGGATGAAGTCATTTCACTGAAGCCTTACCTCTGTGGCAGTGATGTGTTTGATCTGCCGAAAGCCGGGCTCGCCGCTAGGCGGTTACCTATTGGGCTGCCGGAAACCGACTTTGCTGCTGAGGAATGATTGTGCTTTGTCGGAGGCCAGCTCTGCTGCTTGGGCGGTCATGCTTTGACCTGCAAGAAGTTCGCCAAAAGTCGGCGTCTTGTATTGCGAGACTCGAGCTCTAAGACAGAGCGCCTACGTATCCCGTGGAACTAGGAATCAGAGTCTGTCGTAGTTCATGCTGTTTGCAGTACCTGTGATCCTGACATTACTAGTAAATCATGTTAGAAATACTAACAAGTAATGGACACAGGTAAGCATGAAAATGTTGTTGCGACACGCAGATCTTCAGTTTTGGGTCACCTAAACAACCCATGAAGATTTTTGCTTTGACAGTATAAGTAGGTCCCGTTCTCGGAGGCCTAGATGCGAGGCCTCCAGGGGCTCCCGTTAGCTATGTATTGGGCATATCGAGACTTCCCCGACGATGCCCTAGCAATTCTATCGTTTGTTCGACGCGCCCGTCGGCTTTGAACCCTTCTCAATAGGGTACAGTAGGGCGCTGCATTTGCAACCCGCTTGGGGATTTCTATTCAGATTTGGTCAGACTCGGTCTGACCATTTCCAAAGCGTTGTGACTAGACTCTTGGAGAGGAATGTCTGGGATTTTGGCTCTGTGATAGCCTGTTGAAGGGTGGCTGTGACCCATTCGGAGTTATGCAAAGACAAAGTGAAAAGAGAAAGCTTGGGAAGCATGTTGCCCGCAGGCTAAAAGGATACACGGGTTCACGCCTGCAATGAGATGTACCCCCATTTTTCTTCGTCCTTCTGTTGTGTAGGTTGTACTGAACTGCTTGGACGGCATATTCAGTTACCCACTGTGCTTGAGGAAGGTTCCCTCTTGGACGGTTGAGTGGTATTGGAGAGCCGATCGGGGATCGTGTTGGAATAGATAAACTGGCCACTTCCCTTGGGGATCTCTTGTCCACACGATGTGTGAGAGACTAGGGGCAATTTTATTTATCTCTCGTTTTGCTCTCCTTTTGCTACGATCACCCACCTCGGGGCCGCACCTCTCAACCTAAAGGGGAAGAGCTCTCCTTTTGCCACGACCGCCCCAAAGGGTTTTCGGTCGTGCCTCTCTTTTACCCTACTTTTGCCTAGGTCGCCCCAAAAAGGGGTTTTCGACCTAGCGGGCTCGATTCTTTTATCTCTCGAGTTTGCAAGGGCGAAGGGTTCGAAGGATTCAACCTCCAAATGCATTGTTTTCTGTCTCCGTCGAGGAGTTGTGTCTGCTGCTCCCCTTTTGTCGGGTTTGTTGATTTCTCAGAATTGGCGGCGTCGGAGTTTTAAATCTCGGCGGTGCCTTGTTTTGTTCATTGGCAGGTTTTTCCTGCATCTTTTCTCTCTCTCTTCATTGGCGGGTTTTTCCCGCT
This sequence comes from Punica granatum, assembly GCF_007655135.1. Lineage (NCBI taxonomy): Eukaryota > Viridiplantae > Streptophyta > Magnoliopsida > Myrtales > Lythraceae > Punica > Punica granatum. The sequence continues at coordinate 7,853 of NW_022204364.1, read as the reverse complement.
TCTTTTCGCTCTGTTTTTTTTTTCTTTCTTGCAGCTGGGGTTTGTTTTGTGCCCCGTGTCTTTGTTTGAAACTCCTCGACTTTGTATCGCCGAGGCCACTTTGGTGTGCTTCGCCTCGTGGAGACTTGTTGTGTGTTGCTAGCCCTATTTTGTGAGGACCGGCTTTCTTGGAAGTTTGACTCCCGTGCATTCGAAAGTTGAACTTCGTGTCATTTTCCCTTGCAATCTCTTCAGGTGAATTCCCCTATTGTCTAGAAGGAAAATACAAATTTGCCCTAGGGAACCAGTGGTCGGAGTTGTCTTGATGCTTGTTGCGGAGGAGGCCTGGACTTAACGCAAATGACCAGGAGCGTTCCAACGTCACTTGCTGGAGTGACCCACGATGGCGACCTCGGGGCGAACTTCAACCAGGGAGGCCCAGTGTACGTCGCTTGCCGAGGTTGTGTTGGCGCGAACTTCAACCGGGATGCCCCAGTGTACGTCGCTTGGAAAAGTTGTGCTAGTGCGAACTTCAACCGGGGATGCCCCAGTGTACGTCACTTGGAAATGCTTTTCGTGGGTGGATGATGTCCGAGGTGGTCTCGGTGCAAGCGTTGAACGCGAATGCCCCGGTCTTTTGTCATCGATGTGACTCGTGGTGGGCGGTTTCTGCAACTGTCGCCCCTGGCCGTCTCATGTCGTCAATGTCAACTGAAATCGTTGCGTTGATGGCATAAGGCTCGCTCAGTTGTTTTTGTCTTTAGCTTTGTAGGGGGTATCTCCGTGCCGAGCCCCTTCCCTGTCAAAGTATAAGGGAGAAGGCTCGAGAGGAGTTCTCAGAAAGGCGTGAGCCTGTGCATCATTCTTCGTCTGTGACCGACGTGTCCCTGTAAAAGATGACAAAGAAGATAGTGTGTTAGGCGATTGTGCGGTGGAGTATGCGGTAAGAAATATGGGGTGGACCCATGGGAAAATCCCTTTTGTCTCGCACACGACCCATGGGGTGTCGCGTGTGGATGACATTTGTTTCCGGGAATGTAGTCATCATCACTCTGGAGTGGTTAGACCATGACTGAAGTCACATAAGCATGTTTTCCCTAATTGCGAGTAGGCATGCGCAGCCGTCCTAGGGAAGGCTCGAGAAGCCGAGTCCCACGAGGACAGGTAAGTCGAACAGGTCCAACAGAACCGATAGGGCGTCTTCGAGACTGTCCTAATGCTCCATTGAAGGATTTGTTCATGTCGGGAGCCTATTTGTGGGAATGCATTTGAATGAAAGCAACAGAGAGTTTAAAGAAAACTGCGCGTGTTGCCCCAGTGTTTAGTCGGTGATCACAACGGAGGTGGATGAGATCCATTCTTTGATCGGAGGCATGACCGTGCTGGTCTGCGATGGAGAGTTGGGTCATGCTCTGTTTGTGGAGCTGTCACTTTCTGTCTTTGTAGTGGAAAGATTAGACTTGCTCCTTGAAGTATCGCTTGGATGAATTTGTATCCAAGTCGATTTTGGATTTCAGATGAGCCTGAAAGCAGTAAATGCGAGGCGTCAAAACCTGAAAGCAGTAAATGCGGGGCCGAAGCCCAAAAGCAGTAAATGCTGGGCCGAGGCCCGAAAGCAGTAAATGCAGAACTGAGGTCCGATGCAGTAAATGCATGCTCGATAGGAAAATGCAAGAGATGTAAGAGCAAAGGTCAATGCTGAGGAATAGCGCAAGGCGCTGCAATGCAGTGACGCCGATTTGCTTGCGGTATTGCTCTATGGAGCAGGGATGTGGACTTAGTGTTGAAATCCCAAGGAGCTGGATGGATGGGAGACGTTTGTTGTCTCAATTGTGGTCGCTTAGTATTCAGGCTGTCTTCTTGTTGAGAATTTCCTGCAATGGGAAAAGAAAACAATGAAGGAGCATGAACCGTTCAGCATTTCAATGCAAGAGTGTAGGGAAGCGAACTGGCCTGGTAGGTCTCGTGCAAGCACATCGAGAGACATGCATTGATACGTTGAGCAGGCATGTATGAGTTGGTGTGAACATGCTTGGACATGTGTAAGGCGCGCTCGATCGCTGGTAGATGCGCTGGGTCACGCGGAGGGACGTGCGTCCGATCACGCAGTGACACTCTCTGTTAGGAAGAAGTTAGTGTTGGTTAACTTCGCCTAGGAAGGTTGATCGGCCCTCGGGCCACAGTTCGTCTTGCTGTGGAGGAAGGGTGAAGGCCGCGAGTGGCCTGCCGCTAAAGTGGGCACGACTCGCCTATCGTGCGGGGTGGGTGGCCGGGCTGGACGGCCTCTGGTCATAGCACGTCTCGCCATGGAGAGGTGAAGACCGCAAGTGGTCTACCCGCGAAGGTCGGCACAACTTGTCTATCGTGCGGAAATGCGTTGTAGCCGCAAGAGAATAAATATATCAAATGTATGCAATGCTTGGGTTTTGAAAGCTAATGCTGTCGTTCGCATTAATTCAAAGAGTTTAAAATACAATGCAGTTTGGAAAATAAATCCTTAAGTCGATCTTCCATCCCGCTCGGGGCACAAGTGAACATTCCATGGAAAACACCAATTCCAGGCGAAAGCCTAGTGGAGATATTTATCCTAAGATGGGTGGGGACCTCCATGGGTAATCTTCTTGGACCTCTCCAAGGTAGCGTTCGCACGTGCCAACTCCTGATCACGTCTCTGTAACTCGGTGCGTGCTTGGACGAGCTCCCTTTGAAGCTGGCGCTGATCGATGAGTTGCTCATCTTTCTCAGCGACCTCCCAACGAAGGCGGTCCCTCTCAGACCTGAGGCTAGTGAGTTCCGCTTGGACGGCGATGCTCGAAGTTGAGGGTGCCCCATATGGTGTGCTATCCTCAAGTTGTGGAGAGTCAGTGGAATCTTCGTGTACTAACGAACTCCGTCGGTAGAAACGGAGGATGTACTCTTCCATAGCCCGAAAATCCCGTTCATCCTGAGTAGGGTGCTTGGGAAAGTAAGGTAGCTCTGTGACCGCAGTGCGCCATGCGGATAGGACCTGTTGGATATCACTTTGGCAATCTACGGACGTCTGATCCTCCCGCCAAGTGTGTTCGAACCTATCCGTGCCGTGTCCTCGGGGACTGTCTGTAGGCTACCAAACTGCCTCATTACTCGCTCGCGACGGGAAGTAAGTGGTGGATCCCGCATGGCTCAAAAGTGGGATTCCGTTAAAATCATGGCATCTAAGGGCCATGGGTCCGGGTGGCATCCACGCGGCACACCACTTAAAGCCCTTGGGTGATATTTCACGAAAAATTTTGATCCACTCGGAAACCTTGCGTTCTTCCACGTGCACTAAAGGTAGTAACCGGAAATGATCGACTCCGAGTGGTTGAAAAATAGAACTGGGGGCACGAGGCCAAAGGGGCTTGCGTGGCTCTGTAGCCAAATTTGCAAAAGGATTGGGGACCCCCTCAACCTTCGATCAGCTGTTCGCGTAACGCGGTCGAGCGACCGAATGGTCTCAGCCACTAGGGCTACCTCGTACCCGCGGCCTCCGACCACTTGGAGGATGACGCTAGCCAAAGCTGCGTTGATGCGATCGACTGCGCTAGGGAATAAAAGGGTTCCAAAAATAAGGAGCAAAACTGCATGACATAAGTTTGCTTGAAAAATGTCCCCTCGAACCTTGCGTGCTTGTGATTTGATAAAGCAGAGAAGTTTCGTGGTTACTATCTCAGTGCCTCCGGAGTATGCAAGTTCGGCATGCAGTTGAGATCTGTGCACCCTGAATAGGCGCGAGACTAAGACCAATCGAGTAGTACGGAGGTTAGGCTCCACAATGCCGTGGGAAATAGCAGTCCTACCAATGAGGGTCCGATACTCCTCAATGATAGGCGTAAGCTCTGTACCCTGAATGTTGAAGACCGCATGGGTTGGATCCCAGAACGTCACAGCTGCTCCTAGGAAATTCCAATCTACTCGGCGTGTGGAGAGCATGGGCACATCTCCGACGAAGGAAGTGATATAGTTTCGGTCAATTTGACGCAGGCTGGTCCATATGTGACTGATCTGCTCAAGCGGTGGCGTGATTCTGTCGAGGCGTAGAAAGGAAGCCGAATGCGACATCCCTTACCAAGATGTAAAGAAGATCAGCTTAGGACTCATCAATGCGAATGACACCCTAATTTTGAAAACTGTATGATGCGTGAGTGCGAAAAATAAATGCCCACGGCTTAATAAAATTACAAGGTACATGTACACCGCTCTTGAAATGGAAAAGACTCAAGTGGCTCACAGGCCGACTCGATAGACTGTTGCCGGAGTCGGGTAGAAGGCTTGCATGGAAGCATAGCACGATGCATGGTTCAGTGCTACAGGGACCGTGCTACCTAGGGATGGGGGCCCCCGACTCAAGGGTGTCAATTCCTTGAAATCGGGCGGGATTCTTTTCAAGGCCTAAGCGACAGTCGAACCGCGCGCCGTACCCCTACTTCGAACCCCTATCTAACCTAGCTTCCTAGATGCCACTCGTGGGATTTCAAGCGTGGTACCTAAATCCACTAGAATGATGCAATGCAAGTGCAGAAAAGTAAATATGCGTAAAATAGATAAGCGAGAAAGTTGCAGAAAGCGGTAAATGAACATGCAAGCAAGCAAACGGGATCGAGCCTAAACCCACTAAGTATGTCCCCAGTGGAGTCGCCAAGCTGTACGGACCCGAATGTTGACTCTCGTCGGGGCCCGCATTGCGCGCTTTTGGATCGCGCGGCTTGGTCGGAACGTCCACCTTCCCGCGGGGGCGCGCGTCGGACACGCGTGAGAGAAGGAGTCGCCACTTATCATTTTACGACCCGGAGGTCGAGGGCGGATAAGTTACCCAGGTCTAGGGGTATGGAACACCTAGTTTGTTGTTAAGGCATTGGTATGTGCGGAACCGGAAAGTCCGTGTTCGGGGGTTCATGTTACGTGCGGGCCTATATCCCGCACGCCCTTTCGGTACTCTGGTTTGCTAGGCTTGCATGTTTTATTATTTACCGCGTGAATTAAGCTGCACTTGGCTCGCACGTTTTGACACCGGAGATTCGATGAACCAAACGATGTCGGTTGAGAAGCCGGGAGAGAAGTAAATCTATATGTCAGGGAATTGGTTCACAATCTTGCGTTACAGTTCATCGAACCATGGAGGTTGAATCCCTGCGTGAACCAGAACCGCGAGATCTTGGATTTACTTGTGTCTGGGCAAGCATTAGACCGATTCGATTAATTCGACTCTCGGACCGTTCGCTCACCGACTGGAATTCTTACAGAATAAATGCACCAAATAGAATCCTTACAATGCTCTCAAAACAATAAATACAAATTACAAAAGGGTCGAATTCCAGTCGTTTTGCGTTCGGTTATTATTCCACTCTAACTCACGTGAGTTTAGGGAAAAGACCGAAGAACTGAAATTCAATGGACGCTCTCACTGAATAGGGCGTTGGACCCTGTGACTGTTGATTAGGGTGTTGGACCCTGTGCTCGATGATTAGGGCGTTGAACCCTAATATTATTCGGCCTAGGGATCAGGCTCGACCCGCATGGCAAACAGGTGCGGAAAGATAACACGCAACATGTTAATAACAGACAAAGTGTTTGTTATTGTCGTGTTTACGTGAATTAACAGATTATTAACCCAGGGGTGTTTTTGCAAGCAAATGCCATATGCTAAACAATCAAACATGTGCCAACGTTTTAGCATTCGGCTTTGTTTTGAGAACTTGACAAAGAGAGTCAAATCTCAAGTGTGTGGATCGCTTTTACAGTTGTTCTGTATTGTGACACTGAATTACCACTGAATTAACCAAACTCGTGTTTTGACTCTAGATTTGGAATCTAGAATTCCTCCTAACCATTATCTAGTGTTTGGTTAGGTCGAGTGAAAGGTTAATCAGCATTTCACAGGTTTTCTCACAGGGATCAACTGTTCTAGTTACCCGAGTCTATGTTAGGATAACAGAAACTCATCAGTTAGATAAGAAAAGGCTATGCAGATGAACCTGCACCTGAACAGGTAGCCCGTTCTTATCCCGTACTGTAGTGTTTCTGTTATGCTAACCCTAAGGATGTCGCTGGATTGTGAAAAGACAATTTTGCCCTCTATTTGAAAATTGTTTTCAGAAAAGGGGAAAGATCGCAGTGCGGGCCACCTCGGCCTGTAGCCGGTGTCGACCGATTCCCTGGATCATCCAGGGTTGTGCAAGAACCCCAAAAAAAGCCAAAGAACCGGTCGATCTGCCCGGAAGTGATCTAGAAAGATCTTCTGTATCTTGACCTGAGTTACCTAGAATCAGGTAAAAACTCAAGTTGAGACACAGAAGCCCTTTCCAGACGTCCATGCTACATCGGACCGCGCGTTTCGGGTTTTGAAATTGATAAGTTTGAAAAGGGCACCAACGTCCTTTGACGACTCGTCGACGCGAGTTATCAATTAATGTCCAATTCGGGTAAACTTTATCAGTGTGAAGTGAGTTTAATCGTGTGAGCGTCCCGATTAACCAGTTTGTGGCATTAATGCTTAAGGGTTGTGCCGAATGCATTAATTGTGAAAACGATTCGCGACTCGACGACCAAGACGATTCCATAAGGATCGAGGATAATTTGGTCTAATGACCGAAACTATCCTCATAACCAAATGGACCCGAATGAGTCATCGATACTCGAATCCATGCATGCTTCGTTTGAAAAGTCTTTACATGATATTTTAATGGGAATCGTAAGACATTGAAGTAAAACTTCACATCATCCGATCAACAAATTAAACTTGAGATAAGGAACTCATTCTTGACCCAAGGAAGGCCAAGAAGCCCTCGGCTTCATCTTGTGAAGGGTGGCCGAAGGTTCTCATGGCTCTATCCGAGTCACGAATGATTTCCTAATCGTGGTTTAATTATTTCTCGCATGCTCAAACATCAACCGTGATAAATAGCACTCCTTTTTAACAAAAGCCGGCGTTATCACGATTTGTTTAGCTCATTTAAACATACAAACATTCACAAACGTGTTAACTAAGGAAAAGGATAAAAAACACCGGCTTCATGCATGCAATAATGATAAAACAAACTCGGAAATTAACTTGAATAGGCTAAGGAGACCGATCTTAACCCGAAAAGAGCAATTTAAGTCTCAACCCTCTCCTTTAGAGAGTTGGCCGAGAATTAATGTGCCATAATCGGGTTGGGATAGTCTTCTTTATGATGATCCAAGCTCTTTTCCGACATGGTAGCAAGTCATAAGATAGTGTACATGCATAATATAACATAAAATTGCATAAAATTAAATCTTGCAATGAAACATGCATGAAACACCATAATACTCCATAGCCATGCAAAATATAAAAAGTCCTAACTCCTCTAAGTCAGAAGTGTTTTACCTAGCCTCGGAATACGAGGAAAGAGTCGGGGAAGTGTTTGAGAGTCGGGTGACTCGGTGGAACCCTTAAAAGGGTATTCGGGCGCAGGGTGGACGTGCACGGGCGTTGGTGGGCACTGACAAGCGCTGGTGTGGGCAAGGACGTGCGCGGGTGACAGGCGCGGGCGTGCGCGGATGGCGGGCACGGACGGGAGCGGTGACGGCGCGGGCGTGCGCTGGTGACGGGCGCGGCGTGCGCTGGTGACGGGCGCGGGCGTGCGCGGTCACGGGCGCGGGCGTGCGCGGTGACGGGCGCGGTTGCGCTGGATGATGAGCCGGGAGTGCGCGGGTGACGGGCACGGTGTGCTGGTGAAGGGCGCGGGTGGCGCTGGATGATGAGCACGGAGTGCGCGGTGGCGGGCACGGGTGTGCTGGTGAAGGGCGCGGGTGGCGCTGGTGACGAGCACGGGCGTGCGCGGTGACCGGCAAGGGTGTGCTGTGATGGGCGCGGGTGGCGCTGGATGACGAGC
>NW_022204363.1:0-62809 GCF_007655135.1 Punica granatum | reverse complement strand
CGGCTGTACGGACCCGAATGTGGACTCTCGTCGGGGCCCGCATCGCGCGCTTTTGGATCGCGCGGCTTGGTCGGAACGTCCACCTTCCCGCGGGGACGCGCGTCGGACACGCGTGAGAGAAGGAGTCGCCACTTATCATTTTACGACCCGAAGTCGAGGGCGGATAAGTTACCCGGGTCTAGGGGTATGGAACACCTAGTTTGTTGTTAAGGCATTGATCTGTGCGGAACCGGAAAATCCGTGTTCGGGGGTTCATGTTACGTGCGGGCCTATATCCCGCACGCCCTTTCGGTACTCTGGTTTGCTAGGCTTGCATGTTTTATTATTTACCGCGTGAATTAAGCTGCACTCGGCTCGCACGTTTTGACACCGGATATTCGATGAACCAAACGATGTCGGTTGAGAAGCCGGGAGAGAAGTAAATCTATATGTCGGGAATTGGTTCACAATCTTGCATTACAGTTCATCGAACCATGGAGGTTGAATCCCTGCGTGAACCAGAACCGCGATATCTTGGATTCACTTGTGTCTGGGCAAGCATTAGACCGATTCGATTAATTCGACTCTCGGACCGTTCGCTCACCGACTGGAATTCTTACAGAATAAATGCACCAAATAGAATCCTTACAATGCTCTCAAAAACAATAAATACAAATTGCAAAAGGGTCGAATTCCAGTCGTTTCGCGTTCGGTTATTATTCCACTCTAACTCACCACCGTGAGTTTAGGAAAAGACCGAAAACTGAAATTCAATGAACGCTCTCACTGAATAGGGCGTTGGACCCTGTGAGTGTTGATTAGGGTGTTGGACCCTGTGCTCGATGATTAGGGCGTTGAACCCTAATATTATTCGGCCTAGGGGTCAGGCCCGACCCGCATGGCAAACAGGTGCAGAAAGATAACAAGCAACAGGTTAATAACAGACAAAGTGTTTGTTATTGTCTTGTTTACGTGAATTAACAGATTATTAACCCAGGGTGGTTTTTGCAAGCAAATGCCATATGCTAAACAATCAAACATATGCCAATGTTTTAGCATTCGGCTTTGTTTTGAGAACTTGACAAAGAGAGTCAAATCTCAGGTGTGTGAATCGCTTTTACAGTTGTTCTGTATTGTGACACTGAATTACCACTGAATTAACCAAACTCGTGTTTTGACTCTAGATTTGGAATCTAGAATTCCTCCTAACCATTATCTAGTGTTTGGTTAGGTCGAGTGAAAGGTTAATCAGCATTTCACAGTTTTCTGACAAGGATCAACTGTTCTAGTTACCCGAGTCTATGTTAGGATAGCAGAAACTCATCAGTTAGATAAGAAAGGCTATGCAGATGAACCTGCACCTGAACAGGTAGCCCGTTCTTATCCCGTACTGTAGTGTTTCTATTATGCTAACCCTAAAGATGTCGCGGGGTTGTGAAAAGATGATTTTGCCCTTTATTTTGAAATGGTTTTCAGAAAAAAGGGGAAACATCACAGTGCGGGCCCCTCGGCCTGTAGCCGGTGTCGACCGATTCCCTGGATCATCCAGGGTTGTGCAAGAACCCTGAAAAAGCCAAAGAATCGGTTGATCTGTCCGGAAGTGATCCAGAAAGATCTTCCGTATCTTGACATGAGTTACCTGGAATCAAGTGAAAACTCAAGTTGAGACACAAAGCCCTTTTTAGACGTCCATGCCACGTCGGCCGCGCGTTTCGGGTTTTGAAATTGATAAGTTTAAAAAGGGCACCAACATCCTTTGACGACTCGTCGACGCGAGTTATCAGTTAATGTCCAATTCGGGTAAACTTTATCAGTATGAAGTGAGTTTAATCGTGTGAGCGTCCCGATTAACCCGTTTGTGGAATTAATGCTTAAGGGTTGTGCCGAATGCATTAATTGTGAAAACGATTCGCGACTCGACGACCAAGACGATTCCATAAGGATCGAGAATAATTTGGTCCAATAACCGAAACTATCCTCATAACCAAATGGACCCGAATGAGTCATCGATACTCGAATCCATGCATGCTTTGTTTAAAAGAGTCTTTACATGATATTTTAATATGGGAATCGTAAAGACATTGAAGTAAAACTTCACATCATCCGATCAACAAATTAAACTTGAGATAAGGAATTCATTCTTGACTCAAGGAAGGCCAAGAAGCCCTCGGCTTCATCTTGTGAAGGGTGGCCGAAGGTTCTCATGGCTCTATCCGAGTCACGAACGATTTCCTAATCGTGGTTTAATTATTTCTCTCGCATGCTCAAACATCGACCGTGATAAATAGCACCCTTTTTTAACAAAAGCCGGCGTTATCACGATTTGTTTAGCTCATTCAAACATACAAACATTCACAAACGTGTTAATTAAGGAAAAGGATAACATAACACCGGCTTCATGCATGCAATAATGATAAACAAACTCGGAAATTAACTTGAATAGGCTAAGGAGACCGATCTTAACCCGAAAAGAGCAATTTAATCTCAACCCTCTCCTTTAGAGAATTGGCCGAGACTTAATGTGCCATAATAGGGTCGGGATAGTCTTCTTTATGATGATCCAAGCCCCTTTCCGACATGGTAGCAAGTCCTAAGATAGTGTACGTGTATAATATAACATAACATTGCATAAAATTAAATCTTGTGAATGAAACATGCATGAAAACACCATAATACTCTCCATAGCCATGCAAAAATATAAAAAGTCCTAACTCCTCTAAGTCGAAAGTGTTTTACCTAGCCTCGGAATACGAGGAAAGAGTCGGGGAAGTGTTTGAGAGTCGGGTGACTCGGTGGAACCTTAAAAGGGTATTCGGGTGCAAGGATGGACGTGCACGGGCACGGTCGAGCACGGTGACGGGAGCTAGTGGGCACGGACAGGCGCTGGTGGTGGGCGCGGTGTGCGCGGTGACAGGCGCGGGCGTGCGCGGATGACAGGCACGGGCGGCGCGGGTGACGGCGCGGGCGTGCGGGGTGACGGGCGCGGGCGTGCGCGGGTGACGGCGCGGGCGTGCGCTGGTGACGGGCGCGGGCGTGCGCGGGTGACGGGCGCGGGCGTGCGCTGGTGACGGGCGCGGGTCGCTGACGGGCGCTGGCGTGCGCGTGCGATGGGCGCGGCGTGCGCTGGTGACGGCCGCGGCGTGCGCTGTGACGCGCGCGTGCGCGTGTCGCTTGTGACGGGATGCTGGCTGCGCTCGTGCGCTGGTGCGCGCTGGCTGCGCTCGGTGACGGCGCGGCGTGCGCTGGTGACGGGCGCGGGCGTGCGCTGGTGACGGCGCCGTGCGTGCGCTGGTGACGCTCGCTGCGGTGCGGCTGCGCTGGTGACGGGCGCGGCGTGCGCTGGTGACGGGCGCGGCGTGCGCTGGTGACGGGCGCGGGCGTGCGCTGGTGACGGGCGCGGGCGTGCGCTGGTGACGGGCGCGGGCGTGCGCTGGTGACGGGCGCGGCGTGCGCTGGTGACGGGCGCTGGCTGCGCTCGGTGACGCCTGGCTGCGGATGCTGGCTGCGCTCGGTGACGCCTGGCTGCGCTCGGTGACGCCTGGTGACGGGCACTGTTCACCCGAGAGCTCCAACTTCACCCGAAATGATCCAAAATGATAAGCAAACGACTCCAAACTAAAAAACTGGGTTCAGAAATGGAATCCTTGGGTCCGAAACATGTCGTCTATGAAGTTTGAAGAATTTTGGATATAAGTCGGAATAGTGCCCGCTATGGATCCCGACCTAAACTCCAAAGCTATTTGGCTTGATTCTTGATTTTCATGAAGTTCTTTGCTTGCTGCTGGTTCCTAAGGAGTTGAGAGCATTTTCTAGAGGGAGAAACTAGCAAGATGAGGTGTGCTTCATGAATGATTAGCTTAATCACAAATAGGCAATATATATGTGAAGCTAATGAGCAATTAAGCAAAACAAAGCACCATTAAGGGCCTCATTAATGAAGGTCGGTTGCCCTAATGGAGATGAGGATGAATGTCATCCAAGTATCTTGATGAGGAAGAGCCAAGAAGCATTAATGGAGGTGGAGTTAATGGCTTGAGTGTTGACTTGGAAGACCAAAGATATTTTGGGCTAGGTGAGGGCAAGAGAGGAAAGGGGAAAAGGCCGAAAAGTTTGGGGCAAAGGGCGGTTGCCCTTGGGCAGCCCGTGGGTCCCACGGCTTGTGAGGAGAAACCGGGAAAAGACTCGGGTCTCGATTGGTCGCGTATTCGAAGTTCGTGGTTCGAATTGAACGTCGAATTGTCGGTATACGCGTGAAAACGGAGTTAATGAGCCCAAGATTGACATTTTCTATTGAGAAATGTCCCGGATGTGTGTGGGGCTCGGGAGCCGATTTTGCCCATTGCAAGTGATCGGGGCGAAGTTGTCCGCTTCTGACAGCATATCCCGTGTCTGCATCTCATGTTGGTCATTTTGGCATAAGTTGTCAAACCACGTGAACAATCATCCCTTAAGCCGGTAATGCTAACGTGGGGCCGGAGACGTCCTAGGAGGCCGAGACTGGTTTTCTCAAGATGACTTCTGAGTTGCTTGGGCACTCCGGAGATTACTGTAATCTCTGTTTGTCAAGATTAGACCTCCAAGGACTTGAAGAGTGTATCTGAGACCTCTAAAGCACTGTTTGAGAGATCTAGATGAGTTGTGTGAATTATTCCGACGACTCCACATTGAGCCTTAAGAAGGCTAGCATTGTGTAACGTAAGCATTCGGCGTCAAATTTCCCCAAAGAGGACCTCCGGATATGGATTTCCACTGAAAATGGTCATTTCCGCTCTTCGGAGGTTACTCGGGAAACCGCGAAGGGTTTTGCTGTCTGTTTTGCCCAATTGTGAATGTCTGCTAGAGTTTTCTGGGCAATGCGGTATGAACTTCGTTTGCCGTAATTCCATCAGACCCTTCTCCGGCTATGCTCTTCTGAAGAGGGGTATGCTTGTTTTGCCGTTCGGAAGTCATTTGAAGTGTCTGTGTGACTTCCAAAAGACAATCTGAAGCGTTGTTCCTACTCTGTGTGCTGATGGGGCATGGCCGCGTCTGATATTTGGAATTAACTTTTCTCCAGGAAACCGGCATTTTTGGACTTCCACTGAAAAGTTGTCTGTATACAGAAAGTTGTTCTGTATAGAACAGATGATTTGCAAAATGCCTTTGGGGACACTTTTCATCTATTTGGCACTGGTGTGGATTTTTGGAGTCCAATATTCACTATCTTCCGATGACCGAGCGAACTATCGGAAAATAGTGCCGTCCGTGTAATACACTGAAAACGCCGGTTTTGGACATTGTTGAGTTCTTTGGTCGCTCTGTTCCCCTTTGGTGACCCCTAGAGTCCTTCTGTCATGTCCATGGGCCATTTGCTCAATTTTGCCAACTTGAGGATGAATAGTGATTTCTTGCTCTGCCGAGCCGTTTTCTGTATTCTGCTCAAGTCGTGGCTTGGGTCATTGCTAATATCATTGTTTGGAATGGTGAGCCAAAATGGGGTGCTGACAGCTTGCCCCTCTTTGACTGCTTGCTCGAGTAGAGGATGCAATCAAAGATTTCAAAAGCACCCCAGTTTGATAGCAATGATCAAAATGGAATTTCCTATATGGCCCTCTCCTTTTTGTTTTGGATATGTAGGATGTTGTACCTAATAAGAGGGAATATGGTGAGATGTGCACAATAACATGTAGAGTTCGGAACAAAGCTGAAACAGGCAATTAAAGTCGGGACTGACCCGACGGGGATTGACCCCAATGCAAGAAAAGTAATCGGGACTGACCCGAAGGGGTTTGCAATATGCACGAAAAGTAATCGGGACTGACCCGAAGGGGACTGCAATATGCACGAAAAGTAATCGGGACTGACCCGAAGGGGACTGACCCCAATGCAGGAAAAGTAGTCGGGACTGACCCGAAGGGGACTGCAATATGCACGAAAAGTAATCGGGACTGACCCGAAGGGGACTGACCCCAATGCAGGAAAGTAGTCGGGACTGACCCGAAGGGGACTGACCCCAATGCGAAAAGTGTCGGGACTGACCGAAGGGTTTGCAATATGCACGGGGCGCATACCGAATGAACTGCATGGTTCAAAGGCGCCTACCCGGTGGACTTGCGAGATGCACGAGCGCTTGCTCGGCGAGTTTGCAATATGCACGGGCGCATACGAATGAACTGCATGGTCAAAGGCGCCTACCCGGTGGAAATTGCGATGTGCACTGCAATCCTGAGAGGGTGCACGCTAATGAAAAGTGCATTGCGGAAATAAATGTGCACTGCGTCCTGAGAGGGTGCACGCTAATGAAAATGCATTGCGGAAATAAATGTGCACTGCGGTCCTGAGAGGGTGCACGCTAATGAAAGTGCATTGCGGAAATAAATGTGCACTGCAGTCCTGAGAGGGTGCACGCTAATGAAAGTGCATTGCGGAAATAAATGTGCACTGCAGTCCTGAGAGGGTGCACGCTAATGAAAGTGCATTGCGGAAATAAATGTGCACTGCAGTCCTGAGAGGGTGCACGCTAATGAAAGTGCATTGCAGAAATAAATGTGTGAGAAGTAAATGCAAACACTGGGGAGTGGTGTGAGGTGTGGAAGGAATCATTGTGTTCCTTCCCTCGTTGATTTCGTCCATGTCGCAATCAATGCTGTGGTGGGACGTTTCATTGCTCGCCAACTGATTGCGATGTAACTGAGTGCCTGGAGTGTTGTCCTGAAGGTCTCTCTTCGGATTTAGACTGTAGTCTTTGGCATAAGACAGACATGCATTCGTCAAAAAGAAACTCTTTTCGGGGTTCAAATCCTGCTTCCTGCAACTAGAATCAAAAGGGCTAATAGTGGTTGTCAATCCTACTCTATAGCCATAATGAAGATGTATCAAGAAGTCTGAATAATAATGCTTTGGGGATTTGAACATGATGACCATTTAAAGGGGTGGTCGTCTCCCACTAGATTGTGACTCGACAAAAGGCTTATATTTACAGAATGGGCTTGACCCGTAGAATTTGCATTAAGGAAAATGGAAGGATTTTGGGATCCTCCATATCAAGGATACGACGATTCGACTGCATGTCGAAACGTGTCTTGTGCTGTGAGAGTCAAAGAGAGTTTGCTTGCATCGGAGACTGCCAAACTACTACTTGTTGTCGCTTCACACTGAGTGTAGTTGTTACTTCATAGTCGAGCTGCCGAAGGCCCCTAACTTTTGCCTAGGTCGCAAGATGCGTGACGACCTAGCGGGGTATTCTTTTAGACTCTTTTCTCATTTAGAGCTCACCTTTTGCTATGACCGTCCCAATTGGATTTGGTCATACCTCTCGGTTCCTCTAACTTTTGCCTAGAGCGCCTTTTCGGGTTTTCACTCTAGCGAGGATTTCGCTTTGTACTCTCCTTTTGCCACGATTCCCCTTTTTCGGGATTTTAAACCGTGCCCCTCATTCCCTAATTTTTGCCTAGGCCGCCTCAAAGAGGTTTTCAACCTAGCGGGAGATTTACTATTTTTCTCTCAGGACAAGTTCAGAGAAAGGGAAAAAGGCAGAAGCGGGGAGTGTATTAATAAGCGGAAATGAAAATGCTGGGAGATTGTACATGCGAAGAAAGTAAAGAAATGTAAATGTGCATTTGAGGAAAACATCCACGTGGAATGAGAGAAACACTATCATGGATAGTATTTCTTGAGTGTATCAGCATTGACCGGAAGAGCATTCTCGTTCCCGTCCATATCATTGAGAATGATTGCCCCACCGTCAAAGACTTCTTTAACAATGAAGGGACCGTCGTATTTGTAAGCGAATTTGCCCCTGGAATCAGGGGCAATATGCAGAACCTTTCGCAGGACGAGGTCGCCGGGGCTGAACTCGCGGGGACGAACTTTCTTGTTAAAAGCTCGGGCCATTCTTTGCTGATAGCACTGACCGTGGCAAAGTGCTGTTAGCCGCTTCTCATCAATGAGATTGAGCTGTTCGTAGCGTTGCTTTGCCCACTCTGCTTCCTTGAGCTTGGACTCGGCAAGGATCCTCATAGAGGGAATCTCTACTTCGATTGGAAGAACTGCTTCCATGCCGTAGACCAAAGAGTATGGGGTTGATCCAGTGGACGAGCGGATAGAAGTCCGATACGCCAAGAGTGCGAATGGGAGCATCTCGTGCCAGTCTCTGTAATTAACTGTCATCTTTTCGATGATCTTCTTTATGTTCTTGTTTGCTGCCTCTACTGCACCGTTCATTTGTGGACGATACGGAGAGGAGTTGCGGTGTAGAATCTTGAACTGTGCACAGAGCTCATCGATGAGCTTATTGTTCAAATTCTTGGCGTTGTCTGTGACAAGTGTCGCAGGGACCCCGTAACGTGCAATGATGTCACGTCTGAGGAAGCGTGCCACGGTCTTTGCAGTGACTGATGCAAGAGTGATAGCTTCGATCCATTTGGTGAAGTAGTCGATAGCTACCAATATGTACAAGTGCCCATTGGATGCTTTGGGGTTAATAGGACCAATCACGTCCATGCCCCACATTGAAAAGGGCCACGGAGAGCCATTGGATGCAGCTCATTGGGTGGTGCTCTGATCTGATTTGCGTAAACTTGACACAAGTGACAGTGCCTGACATGTTTGACGCAGTCAGTCTCCATGGTGGACCAGAAGTACCCAAGTCGCATGAGCTTCTTTGCTAGCATGAGCCCGTTCATATGAGGTCCGCAATTTCCCTCGTGCACTTCTTCCATGAGGCGTTGTGCCTCATTCTCATCAACACACCGAAGCAGTGTGGCATCGAAAGAACGGCGGTAAAGGATTTCACCGCTCAGGAAGAAATTTGCTGCAATGCGCCGAAGAGTCCTCCGGTCATGTCGATCGGTGAATGCTGGGAACTGACCCGTTTGTAGCAAGTGTTTAATGTCTGCGTACCACGGCTTGCCGTCGATAGCGTCGATTACATCGCAATGGGCAGGACCCTGAGCAATCTCAAATTCGAGGGGCTCGATGAGATTCTCTTTTGTAATGCTAACCATGGAAGCGAGTGTTGCGAGTGCATCAGCGAACTGGTTCTTCATGCGTGGTGTGTATGTAAATGAGATGTCCTTGAAGTTTTCTGTCAAGTCTTCAAGGTACTCATGATATGGCACCAGTTTTGGATCTTTCGTCTTCCATTGTTTGAGTGTCTGAAAGATTGTGAGCATGGAATCTCCAAACACTTCAAGCTCCTTGACTTTGAGGTCGATTGCCGCCTGCAAGCCGAGGATACATGCCTCATATTCGGCTATGTTGTTGGTGCAGGGGAAATCAATCTTCGCTGCAACAGGAAAATGGCGCCCTTCCGGGGATATCAGCACTGCGCCAATCCCTGATCCGGTGGAATTAACTGCACCATCGAAGTACATCTTCCATCTGGTGGTTTCCTCCTCACCACTCATTTGGAGGATTTTTTCGTCGGGGAAATCAGAGTCGATCGGTGTGTCATCGACAATCGGGAATTCTGCTAAATGATCTGCTATCGCTTGGCCCTTGACTGATGTGCGCGACACATATTCGATGTCGTACTCCGTCAGTTGGCAACGCCATTTTGCTATGTTCCTCATGGAGGACGGAGTACTAAGCAGATATTTCAAAGGATCTGTCTTCGACAGCAGGCGAACAGTATGGTAGAGAGTGTATTGCCGGAGTCTCTGCATGACCCACACAAGTGCGCAACACATTTTCTCTATCTCAGGGTAGTTGGACTCCCCTTCAGTGAACTTTTTGCTCAAATAATAAATGGCTCGCTCTGCGTGAGAGGACTCGTCCTTTTGTCCTAACATGCATCCGATGGATTGTCGGCGCACCGTCAAGTACAAAATGAGAGGACGATCAGGTGAAGGTGGAACTAACACCGGCGGCTGACTTAAATATGCCTTGATGGTATCAAAAGCTTTCTGACACTCATCATCCCATTCGACCGCTGCATTCTTGCGAAGCAAACGGAAGAGTGGTTGGCACTTGTCTGTCAAATTTGCGATGAAACGCGCGATGTAATTCAGCCGTCCTAAGAAGCTCCTCACTTCGCGCACTGTCGATGGAGGGGGCAATTCCATGATCGCTTTAACTTTGTCAGGGTCGACCTTGATGCCTTCCTCACTGACTATAAACCCTAACAATTTCCCTGACTTGACGCCAAATGTGCATTTTGTTGGGTTAAGTCGGAGTTTGTATTTCTTGAGGCGGTCGAACAATCGTTTGAGGTTAACCAAATGATCTTCTCCTTCTTTGGACTTCGCGATCATGTCGTCTACATAGACCTCGATCTCTTTATGCATCATGTCATGAAAGAGAGTGACCATTGCTCGTTGATAGGTTGCCCCGGCATTTTTGAGACCGAAAGGCATGACCTTGTAGCAAAATGTACCCCACATCGTGATGAATGTGGTCTTGACTTTGTCTTCTTCGGCCATCTGAATCTGATTGTATCCAGAGAAACCGTCCATGAAGGAGAATTGTGAGTGGCGTGCTGTATTGTCCACCAAGACATCGATGTGTGGCAGCGGAAAATTATCCTTTGGGCTAGCCCTATTGAGATCTCGGTAGTCGATGCAGACTCTGACTTTCCCATTTTTCTTTTCCACTGGAACAATGTTCGCTACCCATTCAGAGTAATTGCATACCTCCAGGAATCCCGCGTCTACTTGCTTGATGACTTCTTCCTTAATGCGTAAGAGAAGGTCAGCTCTTTGACGTCGCAAGTGTTGGCGTTTGGGTGGGAATCTTTCAGTATCGAGTGGGAGGAAATGCTTTACGATTGAGGGGTCTAGGCCTGGCATATCGGCGTAGGACCAAGCGAAGACCTCCTGGTACTCTGTCAAGAAGTCGATCATTCGGGTCCTCTGTGCAGAGTCGAGTCCTATTCCGATTCTAAGGGTGCGTGGTTCGTCTGCATTGCCTACGTTGATGTCTTCGGTTGGCTCAACGGAAGTGAGTTGGTGGTTTTCGAGACGATGCAAACTCTCTTCTATCTCGGGCACGCGACCATCCTCGTCAAGTCCTTCCCCGAAGTATATGGGTAGGGACTTTCCGAGATGTGTTTCGAGTGAATCCGAATCGTTATATCCATGATTTGGATTCGATTGGAGCCTGGACATGAAAGTGAATTGTCTTAGAAATTAAAGATGTTAGAAGCGAGTGCAAGAGAGAATTTAGGGACAGGAAATCAAAAACATGCAGGGATTCTATTAACAAGCCATAACAAAAACCCCTCTTCTGTCATGTGGCTTATGGCATTGCCGACATGCAGGTAGCATTATGTATAAAGACCGTCTTACACATCGGCAACTATGGCCGAGTAGAGCGGGATTGAAGTCCAGTTGGTAAGCTCCTCATCCTCCTGTGCAGGACGGATATGAACCTTAGAAGATGTCTCCTCAATGACGGCATGTATGGCTGGCAAAGCCAAAAACGCTTCAACCGCATCCGAAGAGAAGTCATCTGTTTCAGTGATTGGGTTCTCTGAGGTGTCTCCCATGATTTGTGGTGGTGCTGCAAAAAACTGTGAGAGTGGTGGAAATGGCATGCCCCTATAGAGCTTCCCATAATGTGCAGCAAGGTGGTGTAGATGTTTTCCGCGACGGGCTTGTGTGACCTCATGGCAGGAAGGGCGAAAGCCGAGTCCCCTCCTATTGCGGTATTCCTCCATTTCGATTGGTCGAAGGATTCCCTGTGCGCGTGCCCCGAGTCCAGTTCCAGGGACATAATTGTTCTTCAAGAGAACCTTTCCAATCATGCGATCAGTTCGCGATGGACTAACCTCTCCGTAGTCTCGAATTACGGAGATCATGTCAAAAGAATGGAAAGGGAGATTCTGATCTTCTCCAATGCTGATATAAGGGATGGCCGTTTCTTTATAGACCGCGTAATCTTCCTCGCCGTTGACAGTGATGAGTTTGCCTTCGGCAAAGAATTTTAACTTCTGGTGCAATGATGAAGGAACGGCGCCGGCGGCGTGAATCCATGGTCTTCCAAGTAGGAGACTAAAAGCATTGGGTATTTCCAAGATCTGGAAGGTAATAGAGAATGAGCAAGGACCCACCTCGATTAGGAGATCAATTTCACCGTTCACCACTCTCTTAGAGCCGTCAAAGGCTCGAACGGTGGTCTTGCTTGCACGAATGTGACTCATGTCCACGTTCATCTGTTTCAACGTGGAGACGGGGCAAACGTTAAGAGCAGAGCCGTTGTCGATCATGACTCGACCAACGATGTGGTTGTTGCACTTGCAAACTATGTGCAACGCCCGCAAATGTGCTTGTCCTTCCGTGGGAATTTCGTCTTCCGAAAAGGAAATCTGATTTGAGAAAATAGAATTCACCGTCTCCTCAATTCTATTCGGTGCAGTATCTTTCGGGACTTGTGCCGCGGTGAGAACTTTCAGCAAAGCGTTCCGATGAGGTTCGGAGTTCAAAAGCAATGCGAGCAATGATATATGAGCTGGTGACTTGCTCATTTGCTCGATCACTTTGTACTCGCTTGCTTTGATCACCTTCATGAAGTCTTCGGCTTCTTGATCGGTGACCTTCTTTGTAGAGAATGACACGGCTTTTGGAGCGATTGAGGATTCAGTAGCAAGAGCCTTTCCTTTGTCAATATGCTCTGGACCCTGATATACTCGTCCCGAACGCGTGATTCCCATCGTGCTCATCTTCAATTCTGCACTGGCAACCTCGCTCTCGTATGTCCAGGGAACTCGACTATCGTGATAAGGCTCCTTTGCAGGAACTTCTATAACGAACGGGGCGGGAGCGAATGCGAGTTCTACTGGAGCATAGTTAATAGCAAATGGAATTGAGGGCTTTGCGCATCTTCTTCCTCCTCAATAGCAGCAATGCTAATCATGTTCACAGAAGGTCCTGCACCTGATCCATGATCCGGAAGAGGATTTGCACGGACATTTGGCGGCTTCACCTCATTAAAGGAGATTTGTCTTGCATCAATCATCTCCTGAATTTTATCCCGGAGTCTCCAACAAGTGTCCAGGGTATGACCAGGAGCACCCCGATGAAATTCGCATCGAAGATTCTGGTTCTGCATGGACGGATCGAAACGAGGATTTGGTGCTTCCGTTTTGATCTTGTCGCCTGCAAGGAGCTGTCTGAATATGTAAGAGGGAGGAGCCGGCAAATTGGTGTATTGCTTGCGTGAACGCGGTTGAGCAGTATTGTCTTGTTGAGTTCTAGGAGCTGGGACACGTTGAGCCGGCTGAGGAGGCCTCGAAGTCGGGGGTCTAACTGGTTGAACTTGAACAGAAGGGTACGGTTGCGGAGGTTGCGACTGGATAACAGTGGGCGGGGTTGAGAAGTAAGCTTGCGGCGTTTGATGAGGTTGCATATACTGCACGGGATGCGCATATGGCTGAGAAATCGGTAATGCAGGGGCGTAGTCCACCGACATTGGGTGTGGAGCTTGATGTCCAGGATTGACGATGCCGATAGTCGCGTTTTTGTCTCTTCTGGATGTTCCGGCAGTTTGTTTCTTCGGTGTCTCTCTGTCTTTATTCCTTGCCGGATCTTCAATTCTTCCTAACTTAACTCCCATATCCAACTTCTTTCCTGCCTCAATCAGGTCTGAGAAAGAGGAAGTATGAGCCAGGAGATGTGAATAATACGCGCCTCTGAGCGTAGAATGAAACAGTTGAACTTGCTGACGCTCAGTGATTGGAGGTATATGCTTTGCCGCTTTTCCCCTCCATTCCGTTGCGTATGCTTCGAAAGTTTGACTTTCTTTCATCTCTGCCATGCTAAGATCAAGAAGAGTAGGAGGTGTCTCTGCACAGAATCGGTATTGGTCGAGGAATTTCTGAGAGAGATCTGTCCATGTAGAGATGTCGCCGGCTTTCAGGGTCATAAACCAATCTAGCGCTGATCCCGTAAGACTGTCTTGGAAAGTCTGGACGACAAATTCCTCATAATCCCAATACGGAAGCATTTTGCTATGGTAGTGACGGAGATGATGCCGAGGGTCTTTGGTCCCGTCGTACCTCTTGAAATCTGGAATTTTGATCTTAGGGGGTAACAACATGCCTGGAAAGAGATTCCAGTCACTGTCGCTGAAGTCATGACGGACGTGCCTGCTTGGAGGGTTCGAATGGTTTCCTCCATTCTCTTCATTCTTTTCTCCTGTTCATTTTCAGGAGGAATGTTCGTCGGTAGAACTGCAGGTGCGGCATGAGTAGGTGTGCCAGGCTCAGTGGGAGGAATATTTAGAGGCGGTGGAGTTTGGTAGGAGAAGCTCATTTGGGTTTGTGGAGCTTGGAATGAAAAAGGTTCCATAGTGGGAGCAGGGACTTGTGTGATCGCGACTGGAGGAACCGTCGGTGGTGGAACGGTGTAAATGGGGGATTGAGTAGGTATGGTGAGCGGCGGCAAAGTGATCATTGCGGGATCTGTTGATAGGAACGCCGCGGGTGGAAATGGCACTGATGTCGGAGCCGGTGGTGGTGGCATAGGATCACTGACTGGAGTGATTGTCGGCACATATGTCGTTGCTGGAAAAGACATATCTTCGCTATCAGTCACATAAATAGGAGGGTCAATCGGATTCCGATGAACAGTTGTCCTGCGTTCAGGAGGCGGAGTATGGCTTGAGGAAGCTCGGTTTTGATCCCGAAGCATTGCCATGAGCTCTGTCATATTGGTGTTCATATTGGCAGCCAACTGATTAACGATCCCTTCAAGTGCGGCAAAGCGCACGGGATCGACAACATTGGGTGACACTTGTGCAGGAGAAGGGAAGTGCGTTGGAATAGCACCGGAATACGTTGTAGGTGCTGGAGATGATATCACACGTGTATCTTCCGGGATGGACTGTGCAGGCATCGGTGGCGCGTCTTGCTCCGAGATAACAGGTTGTTGCTCTTCAGCCATTTTTCCGCGTGCCCGAGTAGGGTATCGATGCGACGCCAGTTGTTAATACCTATATATGTGTAAGTGTATAAGTGCAATTGTTATGTGTTAACCATCTTCTAGATGTAAATGACAGTATATAAATGCATGAGATGTATGAGTTTAAAAACACTAATGCCATTACATCAGCTTGATTCGCGTTTCATAATTTACAAAGGCAGTCTGTTCAAAAGGAAACATAAACATTAAACCGCCAACTGTTACGACCCGTAGCTGAGTGAGCGCTACGCGGATTCTGTACAGGCAAAAACGCTCAGTAAATGAGCTCAAGGGTGGGAGATCCTGCGCGCTCTTGCCTGCGCTCGATCCAGCGTAGCGTTCAAACGCGCTATCTCCCTGTCTTGGCCGGCTACGCGTGCACGAGTTTGAACCAACTCGCTCTGAAGCTCTCTGTGATCAGTGAGTTCTGCGCGAATATCCACTAGCTCACAGCGAAGACGATCTCGTTCTGCCCTAATAACCTGCAGCTCTGTGCGTGCGACTCCTTGACTTGAGCTCTCTGCATCCGAAATGTCTGCGTGCGATGTTGGCAGTATCCGTGGCATGCGTAGTCGACGAACAGGTGCGAATCCATATGGATGGAACTGCATCACATACGCTGCTGTAGCTGCAAAAGCTCGCTCCTCGTCAGTGGGATGTTCTGGAAAGTACAATTGCTGGACGATGCGCGTGCTCCATAAGCGTCGGACCTCTCTAACCCGTAGAATCCTATCCGGGAGTGAAATTGTGGTGTTTGACCATCTGAAGCGGTGTGAAGTGCGATCTGCTTCTATAGGCATATCTTGTAGCCCGCCGAGTTGTCTGATGACTCGGGATGGAAAGATAAGTGTGCTCCCCAAATGACTGATTAAGGGAAGTCCTATAATCGAAGGACATCCCATGATCATGGGACCGCCAGGATTCCAACGTGTAGTCCATAAAAACTGTGCTGGGGTGAGCTCCTCCATAAACTGCATCCAGTCGGTGTAGTTACGGTCGGAAGGTCGAAACACATGAAGTAAGCGAGCGATGAGTGATCGCTCGTCGGTGATACATGAAAAAGGATGAGATAAGCCGAACGGCCTGAGGTGTGCGAGAAGCCAAATCTGAAGCAAATGTGGAGATCCTCTCATCCTGCCCCGTCGATTCTCTCGTACATAGTCAAGAGACCGAATGGTCTCAGCCAAAACGGCTTCCACATAACTATGGCCTCCTACCACTTGGAGGATGACTTGAGCAAGTGCCCCGTCTGTGAGGTTCGACGAGTACGGGAATAGCATGGTTCCGAAGATGAGTAAAAGAAATCCGTGACAAGCGTCGCGCTGATAAGACTCTCCTGTGGCATTCAAAGCACTGGTCTGTATGAAGTCTATGAGCCATGTGGTCCTAATGCTGTGCTCCCCTCCATACTGAAGCTCGCAATAAACTTCTTCGTTGCGGAGACCTAAAAGGACGGCTAGTCTGTTCTGTATCGTGGCAAACGGGTTGGGCACCACGATGTCATGAACCGGTGTAGACAGCTGAAGAAGCGTCGCATATTCCTCTACTGTAGGTGCTAACTCTGTCTCATGGAAGCTGAAAACGGCTCGCTGAGTATCCCAAAAACTAATGGCAGTTCTGAGTAGGGTCCAATCAATGGGAGAATCGGCGAGCAATGGTAGGTCTCCTATGAAGAGCCGGAGGAATGCGCGGTCTACTGGGCGGAATATGTTCCAAAGGCGAGTAATGTCCGCTGACGGTGTGATGATGACATCCAGCCTAGGACAGGGACGCGGGCGATCCATTCTTACCTAAATGGATAAGATATTGGTTTAATGTTTATAAACAAACTGATGTAATGTCCTAGTTTGTTTTGGAAATATGCATGCAGGTACAGAAAATAAATTATAGCACGAGTTCTTTACATTATACAACACTCTCTTAGTGAAAACAACAAAAGGCTCGCCTAAAAAAGAAAACTACGAGCCGACTCAAAGACTCAACTTTTGGGTCGGTAGGCGGCGTGAAGGTTACTTTTGGTCCAGCATGACGGTCCCTGTTTATGCATGGTTTCAGTGCTCTACTGGGAAAACCACTAACTAGGGATGGGGGCCCTCGATTCAAGGGTGTCAATTCCTTGAAATCGAGCGAGGATCTTTGGGGGCCGGTTCGGTGGCGGAGCCGACTCGATCCGTTCCCTTACTCGGAACCTCTGACTAACCTAGCTTCCTAAATTGGCGCCCGTGGGATTTCAGGCGAGGTACCTAAATCCACTAGTATGATGCAATGCAAGTGCGGAAAGTAAAGGTGCATAAAGTAGATAAGCGAAAAATTGCAGAAAGCGGTAAATGAACATGCAAGCAAACAAACGGGATCGAGCCTGAACCCACTAAGTATGGTCCCCAGTGGAGTCGCCAAGCTGTACGGACCCGAATGTGGACTCTCGTCGGGGCCCGCATTGCGCGCTTTTGGATCGCGCGGCTTGGTCGGAACGTCCACCTTCCCGCGGGGACGCGCGTCGGACACGCGTGAGAGAAGGAGTCGCCACTTATCATTTTACGACCCGAAGGTCGAGGGCGGATAAGTTACCCTGGGTCTAGGGGTATGGAACACCTAGTTTGTTGTTAAGGCATTGGTATGTGCGGAACCGGAAAATCCGTGTTCGGGGGTTCATGTTACGTGCGGGCCTATATCCCGCACGCCCTTTCGGTACTCTGGTTTGCTAGGCTTGCATGTTTTATTATTTACCGCGTGAATTAAGCTGCACTCGGCTCGCACGTTTTGACACCGGATATTCGATGAACCAAACGATGTCGGTTGAGAAGCCGGGAGAGAAGTAAATCTATATGTCGGGGAATTGGTTCACAATCTTGCATTACAGTTCATCGAACCATGGAGGTTGAATCCCTGCGTGAACCAGAACCGCGATATGTTGGATTCACTTGTGTCTGGGCAAGCATTAGACCGATTCGATTAATTCGACTCTCAGACCGTTCGCTCACCGACTGGAATTCTTACAGAATAAATGCACCAAATAGAATCCTTACAATGCTCTCAAAAACAATAAATACAAATTGCAAAAGGGTCGAATTCCAGTCGTTTCGCGTTCGGTTATTATTCCACTCTAACTCACCGTGAGTTTAGGGAAAAGACCAAAGAACTGAAATTCAATGAACGCTCTCACTGGATAGGGCGTTGGACCCTGTGAGTGTTGATTAGGGTGTTGGACCCTGTGCTCGATGATTAGGGCGTTGAACCCTAATATTATTCGGCCTAGGGGTCAGGCCCGACCCGCATGGCAAACAGGTGCAGAAAGATAACAAGCAACAGGTTAATAACAGACAAAGTGTTTGTTATTGTCTTGTTTACGTGAATTAACAGATTATTAACCCAGGGGTGTTTTTGCAAGCAAATGCCATATGCTAAACAATCAAACATGTGCCAACGTTTTAGCATTCGGCTTTGTTTTGAGAACTTGACAAAGAGAGTCAAATCTCAAGTGTGTGGATCGCTTTTACAGTTGTTCTGTATTGTGACACTGAATTACCACTGAATTAACCAAACTCGTGTTTTGACTCTAGATTTGGAATCTAGAATTCCTCCTAACCATTATCTAGTGTTTGGTTAGGTCGAGTGAAAGGTTAATAGCATTTCACAGGTTTTCTGACAAGGATCAACTGTTCTAGTTACCCGAGTCTATGTTAGGATAGCAGAAACTCATCAGTTAGATAAGAAAAGGCTATGCAGATGAACCTGCACCTGAACAGGTAGCCCGTTCTTATCCCGTACTGTAGTGTTTCTATTATGCTAACCCTAAAGATGTCGCGGGGTTGTGAAAAGATGATTTTGCCCTTTATTTGAAAATGGTTTTTCAGAAAAAAGGGGAAACATCACAGTGCGGGCCACCTCGGCCTGTAGCCGGTGTCGACCGATTCCCTGGATCATCCAGGGTTGTGCAAGAACCCTGAAAAAGCCAAAGAATCGGTTGATCTGTCCGGAAGTGATCCAGAAAGATCTTCCGTATCTTGACATGAGTTACTTGGAATCAAGTGAAAACTCAAGTTGAGACACAAAAGCCCTTTTTAGACGTCCATGCCACGTCGGACCGCGCGTTTCGGGTTTTGAAATTGATAAGTTTAAAAAGGGCACCAACATCCTTTGACGACTCGTCGACGCGAGTTATCAGTTAATGTCCAATTCGGGTAAACTTTATCAGTATTAAGTGAGTTTAATCGTGTGAGCGTCCCGATTAACCCGTTTGTGGAATTAATGCTTAAGGGTTGTGCCGAATGCATTAATTGTGAAAACGATTCGCGACTCGACGACCAAGACGATTCCATAAGGATCGAGAATAATTTGGTCCAATAACCGAAACTATCCTCATAACCAAATGGACCCGAATGAGTTATCGATACTCGAATCCATGCATGCTTTGTTTAAAAGAGTCTTTACATGATATTTTAATATGGGAATCGTAAAGACATTGAAGTAAAACTTCACATCATCCGATCAACAAATTAAACTTGAGATAAGGAATTCATTCTTGACTCAAGGAAGGCCAAGAAGCCCTCGGCTTCATCTTGTGAAGGGTGGCCGAAGGTTCTCATGGCTCTATCCGAGTCACGAACGATTTCCTAATCGTGGTTTAATTATTTCTCGCATGCTCAAACATCGACCGTGATAAATAGCACCCTTTTTTAACAAAAGCCGGCGTTATCACGATTTGTTTAGCTCATTCAAACATACAAACATTCACAAACGTGTTAATTAAGGAAAAGGATAACATAACACCGGCTTCATGCATGCAATAATGATAAACAAACTCGGAAATTAACTTGAATAGGCTAAGGAGACCGATCTTAACCCGAAAAGAGCAATTTAAATCTCAACCCTCTCCTTTAGAGAATTGGCCGAGACTTAATGTGCCATAATAGGGTCGGGATAGTCTTCTTTATGATGATCCAAGCCCCTTTCCGACATGGTAGCAAGTCCTAAGATAGTGTACGTGTATAATATAACATAACATTGCATAAAAATTAAATCTTGTGAATGAAACATGCATGAAAACACCATAATACTCTATAGCCATGCAAAAATATAAAAAGTCCTAACTCCTCTAAGTCGAAAGTGTTTTACCTAGCCTCGGAATACGAGGAAAGAGTCGGGGAAGTGTTTGAGAGTCGGGTGACTCGGTGGAACCCTTAAAAGGGTATTCGGGTGCAAGGATGGACGTGCACGGGCACGGTCGAGCACGGTGACGGGAGCTAGTGGGCACGGACAGGCGCTGGTGGTGGGCGCGGGTGTGCGCGGATGACAGGCACGGGCGTGCGCGGGTGACGGGCGCGGGCGTGCGCTGGTGACGGGCGCGGGCGTGCGCGGGTGACGGGCGCGGGCGTGCGCTGATGACGGGCGCGGCGTGTGCGGGCGATGGGCGCGGCGTGCGCTGGTGACGGGCGCGGGCGTGCGCCGGTGACGGGCGCGGGCGTGCGCGGGTGACGCCTGGTGACGGATGCTGGCTGCGCTCGGTGACGCCTGGCTGCGGATGCTGGCTGCGCTCGGTGACGGGCGCGGCGTGCGCTGGTGACGGGCGCGGGCGTGCGCTGGTGACGGGCGCGGGCGTGCGCGGGTGACGGGCGCGGGCGTGCGCTGGTGACGGGCGCGGCGTGCGCGCGGGCGTGCGCGGGTGATGGGCGCGGGCGTGCGCAGGTGACGGGCGCGGCGTGCGCTGGTGACGGGCGCGGCGTGCGCTGGTGACGGGCGCTGGCTGCGCTCGGTGACGCCTGGCTGCGCTCGGTGACGCTTGGTGACGGGCACTGTTCACCCGAGAGCTCCAACTTCACCCGAAATGATCCAAAATGATAAGCAAACGACTCCAAACTAAAAAACTGGGTTCAGAAATGGAATCCTTGGGTCCGAAACATGTCGTCTATGAAGTTTGAAGAATTTTGGATATAAGTCGGAATAGTGCCCGCTATGGATCCCGACCTAAACTCCAAAACTATTTGGCTTGATTCTTGATTTTCATGAAGTTCTTTGCTTGCTGCTGGTTCCTAAGGAGTTGAGAGCATTTTCTAGAGGGAGAAACTAGCAAGATGAGGTGTGCTTCATCCATGATTAGCTTAATCACAAATAGGCAATATATATGTGAAGCTAATGAGCAATTAAGCAAAACAAAGCACCATTAAGGGCCTCATTAATGAAGATCGGTTGCCCTAATGGAGATGAGGATGAATGTCATCCAAGTATCTTGATGAGGAAGAGCCAAGAAGCATTAATGGAGGTGGAGTTAATGGCTTGAGTGTTGACTTGGAAGACCAAAGATATTTTGGGCTAGGTGAGGGCAAGAGAGGAAAGGGGAAAAGGCCGAAAAGTTTGGGGCAAAGGGCGGTTGCCCTTGGGCAGCCCGTGGGTCCCACGGCTTGTGAGGAGAAATCGGGAAAAGACTCGGGTCTCGATTGGTCGCGTATTCGAAGTTCGTGGTTCGAATTGAACGTCGAATTGTCGGTATACGCGTGAAAACGGAGTTAATGAGCCCAAGATTGACATTTTCTATTGAGAAATGTCCCGGATGTGTGTGGGGCTCGGGAGCCGATTTTGCCCATTGCAAGTGATCGGGGCGAAGTTGTCCGCTTCTGACAGCATATCCCGTGTCTGCATCTCATGTTGGTCATTTTGGCATAAGTTGTCAAACCACGTGAACAATCATCCCTTAAGCCGGTAATGCTAACGTGGGGCCGGAGACGTCCTAGGAGGCCGAGACTGGTTTTCTCAAGGTGACTTCTGAGTTGCTTGGGCACTCCGGAGATTACTGTAATCTCTGTTTGTCAAGATTAGACCTCCAAGGACTTGAAGAGTGTATCTGAGACCTCTAAAGCACTGTTTGAGAGATCTAGATGAGTTGTGTGAATTATTCCGACGACTCCACATTGAGCCTTGAGAAGGCTAGCATTGTGTAACGTAAGCATTCGGCGTCAAATTTCCCCAAAGAGGACCTCCGGATATGGATTTCCACTGAAAATGGTCATTTCCGCTCTTCGGAGGTTACTCGGGAAACCGCGAAGGATTTTGCTGTCTGTTTTGCCCAATTGTGAATGTCTGCTAGAGTTTTCTGGGCAATGCTGTATGAACTTCGTTTGCCGTAATTCCATCAGACCCTTCTCCGGCTATGCTCTTCTGAAGAGGGGTATGCTTGTTTTGCCGTTCGGAAGTCATTTGAAGTGTCTGTGTGACTTCCAAAAGACAATCTGAAGCGTTGTTCCTACTCTGTGTGCTGATGGGGCATGACCGCGTCTGATATTTGGAATTAACTTTTCTCCAGGAAATCGGCATTTTTGGACTTCCACTGAAAAGTTGTCTGTATACAGAAAGTTGTTCTGTATAGAACAGATGATTTGCAAAATGCCTTTGGGGACACTTTTCATCTATTTGGCACTGGTGTGGATTTTTGGAGTCCAATATTCACTATCTTCCGATGACCGAGCGAACTATCGGAAAATAGTGCCGTCCGTGTAATACACTGAAAACGCCGGTTTTGGACATTGTTGAGTTCTTTGGTCGCTCTGTTCCCCTTTGGTGACCCCTAGAGTCCTTCTGTCATGTCCATGGGCCATTTGCTCAATTTTGCCAACTTGAGGATGAATAGTGATTTCTTGCTCTGCCGAGCCGTTTTCTGTATTCTGCTCAAGTCGTGGCTTGGGTCATTGCTAATATCATTGTTTGGAATGGTGAGCCAAAATGGGGTGCTGACACTCGCCATGAGTAAGAAAAATCGTTTTGATTCGCCACGCTCAAGGATGAATGATAAGAATCAGAGTTTTCGCCACTAAACAATGAACCTGTTTAGATAAGTAAAGATAAGAAACGCTCTAAGCAATTTCAATCAAAAATTCATCAAATTCGTCTGTCTTCCTCTCTTACAATAAGATGCATATTTATATAGAGGGCAGACACTCCCCTGGACTATAAAATAGGAAACTGATATCTGATTTCCTCTAGATTACTTTCCTAAAATAGAGTAATGTAATAATCTGAAATAGGAAACTTAAGATTGCTGACTCAAGCTAATATAGGAATTAATATCTAATTAAGGGAAACTATTATCTTCTCGTAACAGCTGAAGTCTTTTAAAATATGGGCCATCACTTCGGGCTGGACTCCTCATCTCCTATTTCCGAGCACTTAAGTACGGTAAAGGGCCGGGGAGAGTTGCAACAAGCTTCTTGGCCATGGAACGAGTGATAGGACTCGAACTAGATCTGGATCCCTTGAAGTCGTGCTACGATTTGCATCAACTTTTCAGATCGATCTTTGAAAACACTTTCGAACCATTCAACTCATCAAGCATATCATCTAGTCGAGGAATGGGGTAACGATATTTTACTGTAATCTTGTTGATGGCCCGACTATCGACGCACAGTCTCATCGATCCATCCTTCTTGGGCACCAAAAGTGCTGGTACAGAACATGGGCTCATGGACTCCCGTATGTAACCCTTTTCAAGCAATTCATTCACCTGCCGTTGCAGCTCCTTGGCCTCATTCGGATTGCACCGATATGCCGATCGATTAGGTAAAAGCAGAACCAGGAACGAAATTAATTTGATGCTCAATCCCCTGAATCGGAGGCAACCTTTCAGGCAACTCCGCAGGAAATACGTCAACGAACTCCTTTAAGAGAGCCATGAACCGAGGCGGAAGAGAAATATGTGCTTCGGGCGTTGCTTCCTGCATGAAAAGTATGAGAACTAAATTGAAGTTCAACAGAGTCCGTTCAAGCTCTCCCAATGTCATCACCAAGCTTTCTTTCTTCAAGCCATTCACACTCGCACTATGGTCCTTTTGCACTTGTTATGGACTAAGTGGTGCTAAGACAATACTCTTCCCTTCTTTGGTGAATGAATAAGTATTATTGTATCCATCGTGCAAAGCCCTCCTATCGTATTGCCACGGTCTTCCCAATAGAAGATGACTTGCACTCATCGGAACCACGCCACATACTAATTCATCTTTATATATCTTCCCAATTGAGAATGGAATACGAACTTGCTGAGTAACTCGTGCCTCGCCTTGATCATTCAGCCATCTCAACTTATAGGGGCATGGATGCTTTGTAGTAGCCAGATTCAGCTTCTCCACCAAGGTCGTAGACGCAACATTGGTGCAACTCCCACTGTCGATGATAACTCCGCACACCTTATTTTGGATGGTGCACCGAGTTCGGAAAAGATTGTCCCGCTGTTCTTCTTCCAACTTTGCTTCGGAACTCAAGACTCGACGAATCATGAGCATCTCACCCTCATCGGCAAACTCTACATTCTCTCCCTGCGCACCTCCAGAAACCTCCTCATCCACCCCTTCATCTTCACTCTAGATCTCTTGAGTGTTCTGGATGGTCATCACTCGCCGATTCGGACATTGGGAAGCTATGTGTCCTAATCCAAGACATTTGAAGCACTTGATGTCTCGGCTCCGAACAGGGCGTTGCGGATCGGTGTGCTTCTCCTTTCCCTTTGTCGCCTCAGCTTGAGGCCTTTGAGAGCCTCCTACATCCTTCTGCTGCGCATTCCACTTCGAAGAGGATCCTGAACTAGCAGCCACTGGTTTTGGGTAAAGCACCCGCGATGCATTGAGTTTGCGACGTTTTCGCTGTTTTTCCACCTTACTGGCCAGCGTAATCACATCTTCCCAAAAGACATAAGGCTGCAACTCCACGATATCCGCAATTTCCTTGTTCAAGCAATGGTCTACTCCCGTGGCTCACTCAGTTCGCATCTCATCGACAACATTTCGAACTCCATGACATAATCTTCAACGGACATGCCTCCCTGGCGAATACTCTGCAGTTTGAGGTACAAGTTTTGCTTGTAGTACTCGGGCATGAATCTTCTATGCATGATGCGCTTCATCACCCGCCAACTACGAATCCCATCTCCCCTATCTCTTCTTCGCTGCGCCTTTAAGTTTTCCCACCTCAGATTCGCATAATCGGTGAACTCGAGGGCAGCAAGTTAGCACTTCTGGGCTTCGGAGTACTCATAGCATTCGAACACCTTATCGACGCGCTGGACCCACTCGAGGTACTCTTCAGGGGAACTCGTGCCTTTGAATTGTGGAATCTTTAACTTGAGATTGGTACCTTCGTGGAACCGACCGCTCTTCTTCTTCAGGAAGTTCATCCTCCAGGTCAGCTTCATCTTCCACTCGAACATTCCGTCTAGGAACTCGATGTGCACGTTGCGGAGGAGCAGGCGCCACAGCCATTCGATCAAGAGCTTGGATCACCAGATCGAGTCATGCAGAGAGCTCCTCTTGCCCCCGCTGAAGCCCAAGGAACTGGGCTTGCTCGAGTGTGAGTCCCCTCGGAACCTGATGGACGTTTTCCTCATCCATTGTGTTTCCCAGAATAATTCCTCACTAAACACTCGTGTATACACTCCTTCACGTGTTTCACTCGGCCAACAAGAACAACACCTTATGCTCTGATACCAAATGATAAGCTCACGAACCAGAACTTGATAAAGAAAGAAGGGTGGAGGGTAGAACCAACTAAACTCACTCGATAAGATGACTCGCCATGAGTAAGAAAAATCGTTTTGATTCGCCACGCTCAAGGATGAATGATAAGAATCAGAGTTTTCGCCACTAAACAATGAACCTGTTTAGATAAGAAACGCTCTAAGCAATTTCAATCAAAAATTCATCAAATTCGTCTGTCTTCCTCTCTTACAATAAGATGCATATTTATATAGAGGGCAGACACTCCCCTGGACTATAAAACAGGAAACTGATATCTGATATCCTCTAGATTACTTTCCTAAAATAGAGTAATGTAATAATCTGAAATAGGAAACTTAAGATTGCTGACTCAAGCTAATATAGGAATTAATATCTAATTAAGGGAAACTATTATCTTCTCGTAACAGCTGAAGTCTTTTAAAATATGGGCCATCACTTCGGGCTGGACTCTTCATCTCCTATTTCCGAGCACTTAAGTACGGTAAAGGGCCCGGGGAGAGTTGCAACAAGCTTCTTGGCCATGGAACGAGTGATAGGACTCGAACTAGATCTGGATCCCTTGAAGTCGTGCTACGATTTGCATCAACTTTTCAGATCGATCTTTGAAAACACTTTCGAACCATTCAACTCATCAAGCATATCATCTAGTCGAGGAATGGGGTAACGATATTTTACTGTATTCTTGTTGATGGCCCGACTATCGACGCACAGTCTCATCGATCCATCCTTCTTGGGCACCAAAAGTGCTGGTACAGAACATGGGCTCATGGACTCCCGTATGTAACCCTTTTCAAGCAATTCATTCACCTGCCGTTGGAGCTGCTTGGCCTCATTCGGATTGCACCGATATGCCGATCGATTAGGTAAAAGCAGAACAAGGAACGAGATCAATTTGATGCTCAATCCCCTGAATCGGAGGCAACCTTTCAGGCAACTCCGCAGGAAATACGTCAACGAACTCCTTTAAGAGAGCCATGAACCGAGGCGGAAGAGAAATATGTGCTTCGGGCGTTGCTTCCTGCATGAAAAGTATGAGAACTAAATTGAAGTTCAACAGAGTCCGTTCAAGCTCTCCCAATGTCATCACCAAGCTTTCTTTCTTCAAGCCATTCACACTCGCACTATGGTCCTTTTGCACTTGTTATGGACTAAGTGGTGCTAAGACAATACTCTTCCCTTCTTTGGTGAATGAATAAGTATTATTGTATCCATCGTGCAAAGCCCTCCTATCGTATTGCCACGGTCTTCCCAATAGAAGATGACTTGCACTCATCGGAACCACGTCACATACTAATTCATCTTTATACATCTTCCCAATTGAGAATGGAATACGAACTTGCTGAGTAACTCGTGCCTCGCCTTGATCATTCAGCCATCTCAACTTATAGGGGCATGGATGCTTTGTAGTAGCCAGATTCAGCTTCTCCACCAAGGTCGTAGACGCAACATTGGTGCAACTCCCACTGTCGATGATAACTCCGCACACCTTATTTTGGATGGTGCACCGAGTTCGGAAAAGATTGTCCCGCTGTTCTTCTTCCAGCTTTGCTTCGGAACTCAAGACTCGACGAATCATGAGCATCTCACCCTCATCGGCAAACTCTACATTCTCTCCCTGCGCACCTCCAGAAACCTCCTCATCCACCCCTTCATCTTCACTCTCGTCTCTTGAGTGTTCTGGATGGTCATCACTCGCCGATTCGGACATTGGGAAGCTATGTGTCCTAATCCAAGACATTTGAAGCACTTGATGTCTCGGCTCCGAACAGGGCGTTGCGGATCGGTGTGCTTCTCCTTTCCCTTTGTCGCCTCAGCTTGAGGCCTTTGAGAGCCTCCTACATCCTTCTGCTGCGCATTCCACTTCGAAGAGGATCCTGAACTAGCAGCCACTGGTTTTGGGTAAAGCACCCGCGATGCATTGAGTTTGCGACGTTTTCGTTGTTTTTCCACCTTACTGGCCAGCGTAATCACATCTTCCCAAAAGACATAGGGCTGCAACTCCACGATATCCGCAATTTCCTTGTTCAAGCAATGGTCTGCTCCCGTGGCTCACTCAGTTCGCATCTCATCGACAACATTTCGAACTCCATGACATAATCTTCAACGGACATGCCTCCCTGGCGAATACTCTGCAGTTTGAGGTACAAGTTTTGCTTGTAGTACTCGGGCATGAATCTTCTATGCATGATGCGCTTCATCTCCTGCCAACTACGAATCCCATCTCCCCTATCTCTTCTTCGCTGCGCCTTTAAGTTTTCCCACCTCAGATTCGCATAATCGGTGAACTCGAGGGCAGCAAGTTGGCACTTCTGGGCTTCGGAGTACTCATAGCATTCGAACACCTTATCGACGCGCTGGACCCACTCGAGGTACTCTTCAGGGGAACTCGTGCCTTTGAATTGTGGAATCTTTAACTTGAGATTGGTACCTTCGTGGAACCGGCCGCTCTTCTTCTTCAGGAAGTTCATCCTCCAGGTCAGCTTCATCTTCCACTCGAACATTCCGTCTAGGAACTCGATGTGCACGTTGCGGAGGAGCAGGCGCCACAGCCATTCGATCAAGAGCTTGGATCACCAGATCGAGTCATGCAGAGAGCTCCTCTTGCCCCCGCTGAAGCCCAAGGAACTGGGCTTGCTCGAGTGTGAGTCCCCTCGGAACCTGATGGACGTTTTCCTCATCCATTGTGTTTCCCAGAATAATTCCTCACTAAACACTCGTGTATACACTCCTTCACGTGTTTCACTCGGCCAACAAGAACAAAACTTTATGCTCTGATACCAAATGATAAGCTCACGAACCAGAACTTGATAAAGAAAGAAGGGTGGAGGGTAGAACCAACTAAACTCACTCGATAAGATGACTCGCCATGAGTAAGAAAAGTCGTTTTGATTCACCACGCTCAAGGATGAATGATAAGAATCAGAGTTTTCGCCACTAAACAATGAACCTGTTTAGATAAGAAACGCTCTAAGCAATTTCAATCAAAAATTCATCAAATTCGTCTGTCTTCCTCTCTTACAATAAGATGCATATTTATATAGAGGGAAGACACCCCCCCTGGACTATAAAATAGGAAACTGATATCTGATATCCTCTAGATTACTTTCCTAAAATAGAGTAATGTAATAATCTGAAGTAGAAAACTTAAGATTGCTGACTCAAGGTAATATAGGAATTAATATCTAATTAAGGGAAACTATTATCTTCTCGTAACAGCTGAAGTCTTTTAAAATATGGGTCATCACTTCGGGCTGGACTCCTCATCTCCTATTTCCGAGCACTTAAGTAAGGTAAAGGGCCCGGGGAGAGTTGCAACAAGCTTCTTGGCCATGGAACGAGTGATAGGACTCGAACTAGATCTGGCCTCGTCTTGGACTGCATTCTTGGGCACATCAGGAAGGACGACCAATTGCTTACTTCAGCGAAAAACTAAGCGGGGCAGCCTTAACTATCCAACTTATGATAAAGAGTTGTATGCATTGGTTCGAGCTTTAGAGACGTGGCAGCACTACCTATGGCCTAAGGAGTTCGTGATACACACCGATCATGAGTCCTTGAAACACTTGAAAGGCCAACACAAACTAAACAAAAGACATGCCCGATGGGTGGAGTTCATTGAGACGTTTCCATACGTCATTCGGTACAAGCAAGGTAAGGAGAATGTGGTCGCCGATGTACTTTCTCGCAGGTATGCATTACTACTCTCTACACTTGATGCAAAATTGCTTTGTTTTGAGCACATTAAAAATTTATATGCTGATGACCATGAATTTTGTGAGTAATATCGGGCTTGTGAGAAAATCCCTTGTGGTAAGTTCTTTAGGCATGATGGGTTTCTGTTTCGAGAGAATAAGTTATGCGTGCCTAATTGTTTCCTGAGAGAGTTATTAGTGCAGGAATCACATGGCGGGGGATTAATGGGACATTTTTGGAGTTGCAAAGAACACTTCTATTGACCACATATGAAAAGAGATGTTGAGAGAATTTGTGGTAGATGTGTTACATGTAGGCAAGTTAAATCCATAGTGCAGCCTAACGGTTTGTATACTCCTTTACCAATTCCTAGTGAGCCTTGGATTGATATTTCAATGGATTTTGTGTTAGGATTACCTAGGACTAAACGTGGGAGAGATTCAATTTTTGTGGTTGTGGATAGATTTTCTAAGATGGCACACATTATTCCATAACACAAAACGGATGACGCTTCGCATGTTGCTGATTTGTTCTTTAGGGAGATTGTGAGGTTACATGGCATGCCTAGAACAATTGTTTCGGATAGAGATGCTAAGTTCTTGAGCTATTTTTGGAAGACTTTGGGGTGTAGGTCAGGTACTAAGTTGTTGTTTTTTACTACTTGTCACCCAAAAACTGATGGACAAACGCACGTAGTAAATAGAACTTTGTCCACTTTGTTGAGAGCAATCATAAAAAATAACATCAAAACATGGGAAGAGTGTTTACCACATGTTGAGTTTGCTTCTAACAGATCTGTTCATTCTGCTACTAAATTTTCACCATTTGAAGTTGTTTATGGATTTAATCCTTTAACTCCATTGGATTTATCTCCTTTGCCTTTGACTGAGCATGTTAATTTAGATGGCAAAAAGAAAGCTGAATTTGTCAATCAGATTCATGAGAAAACAAGACTCAACATTGAGCGAAGAATGGAGCAGTATACAAAACACGCCAACAAGGGCTGTCATAAGCTGATTTTTTAACCCGGAGATTGGGCTTGGTTGCATATGAGGAAAGAGAGATTTCCGGCGCAAAGACGTTCCAAACTGCTATAAACTAGACTTACCTGGTGAGTACAATGTAAGCGATGATTTGCTTCCTTTTGATGTACGTGATGATTTGAGGACAAATCCTTTTGAAGAGTAGGGGAATGATGCAAATCGTAGCACGACTTCAAGGGATCCAGTTCAAGTTCCAATTGGACCGATTACGCGAGCACGAGCAAAGAAGTTTAAAGATGAGCTCAACGGCTTGATTCAAGAGGTTCGGGCTCAAGCAAATTCGTGGAGGCACATTGGACATGAATCACGTTGATATGATCCAGCTAGAGGACCCTTCACACGGGCTTGTGGAAGCATTCCTGGATGACGGGGTATGGCATGAAGTCGAGCATTGGGACATGCACGTGCTAGCTGGACTAAGAAAAAGAGCATGAGCCAAGCGAATCGAACTAGCCATGCAAAGGATGTTATTGCATGTCCATGGAGGAGTAGTCAAGCTCTTGGGCGGGCTGCATGTGGAACTAGAAGCCACGATCGTTCATATCTTAGAAATCTATTTAGAAGATGATCCAAGTTCAAAGGGCTGAATTCAGTTGCTTTTCAATTACTTGGGCCTATTTCATTTTGGGCTCATTATACTTAGGATTTATTTTAGTCAAGCCAATTAGCCCATTTAGTTATCAGCTAGTATCTCTCTATAAATAGGCATGTGGCCTCTCTAGAAAAGACATATCAATTTTCATTCAACTTTGTGAGAGAGGTTTTCTCTAAGCTGTTCTGCATCAACTTCGACGATATTGCAAGTGTGATGACTTGTGATTCCTGACATTTATAATATTGGTTTCTAGCTCCTTATAGCTAGCGGGTCAATATTCCATATTATAATATTGTTCAATAAATTATTCGCCCACTTCAGATCCTTTTCTCTTTTTTTTCTCTTTTTTTATCCTTTTTTCTTTTCATTTATTTTTTTTTGGGACGATTTTTTTTTGGATCGCTATGAACAGACTAGACAAAGCTAAATGGAAAAGGATAGAAATGGAAGATAGATAAAAAAAAAATTCTAGAATGATGAACAAGGAAAGAGCAAGGATAGATGAAACCTCAATTTGGAGCCTAAGCTCTGATACCAAAATGATGCGAACCCCGTCGAACCCGTCGCGGAACCCAGCAACAATGATATGGAATCAAATCCCGGATCGTCCAAGATAGAGATTTTGAAAGGTGGAATATCGACCCAGTAGCTATATAGAGCTAGAAACCAATATTATAAGAAGCTTAAGAACTACAAGTAATCGACTTGCAACCCTTGAAGCATAAGTTCAACAAGAACAATTTGGAGAATATCTCTCACACAAGATAGAAAATGGCAGAAAAGTTCTCTAAAAAATAACCTAGGGAGGAGCTTATAATGCTCTTGTAATCTGAAGACAACTAAGGAAAGCAAGCATATTCTAAAAGGCATATTCCAACCAGATTTGGTGGCCATCTTCTGGAAGGCATATTCCAACCTGATAGAAGGCATATTCCAACCAAATTTGGTGGCTATCTTCTAGAAGGCATATCCAACCAGATTTGAGGTAGTTGTGGTCATCCTTTAATCCCTCGATGTGTACTGATGAGGTCCAGCACTCTTGATGACCAAAATCAGCCCCGAGTCGACTTGTTCGTCTCTCGAACTGCGTGCCTCTTCCCGAATATGCGTCCATAAGTTCTGCAAGGCTTGTTCCAATTTCTTGGCACGTGCTCTGGTGACCGGTCCGGTAGAAATATGTAACTTGTCCTCATGCTCGGAGTCCGGCTCAACCCTATCACACTTGATACTCTCCCGGCAAATCGAGCTTGTATGCATTGTCA
The DNA here is from genome assembly GCF_007655135.1 of Punica granatum. NCBI lineage: Eukaryota > Viridiplantae > Streptophyta > Magnoliopsida > Myrtales > Lythraceae > Punica > Punica granatum. The sequence continues at coordinate 30,868 of NW_022204363.1, read as the reverse complement.
TTAATCTTTTCTAAGACTTGGAATGGTCCATCTCCTCGCGGATTTAGCTTTGATTTCCTTTGGCTTGGAAACCTCTCCTTCCTGAAATGAACCCAAACCCAATCTCCCGGTTCGAAAGTGACATGCTTTCTTCCCTTGTTGGCTCGAGTGGCAGCTTGCTCGTTCTTGTGCAAGATGTGGTTCCTTGCTTCTTCATGGATCTTCTTCACAAATTCTGCCTTTCGCTTTCCATCAAGGCTAACAATCTCACCAATAGGCAATGGAATTAAATCCAATGGGGTTAGTGGATTAAAGCCATAAACAACCTCAAAGGGAGAAAACTTAGTAGAAGAATGCATGGCCCGATTATATGCAAACTCAATGAATGGAATGCAATCTTCCCAACTTTTCAAGTTCCTTTTAATAACAGCTCGCAGCAAAGTACCTAAGGTTCGATTTACAACCTCTGTTTGCCCATCAGTTTGTGGGTGGCAAGTGGTAGAAAACAATAGCTTTGCTCCCAATTTACCCCACAAAACACGCCAAAAGTGACTTAGGAACTTAACATCACGATCACTTACAATGGTTCTGGGAATGCCATGCAAACGCACTACTTCCCTAAAGAAAAGGTCCGCCACATGAGTAGCATCATTCGTCTTCGTACAAGGAATAAAATGAGCCATCTTTGAAAAACGATTCACTACTACAAAGATAGAATCCTTACCATTCTTAGTCCTAGGCAAACCCAAAACAAAATCCATTGATACATCAATCCATGTGATGCGAACCCCACGAGACCTGCCGCAAGACCCGACAACAAAGACTGGAAATCGAACCCGAATCGTCAAAAGAGATTAAGAGGGATGGAATACTGACCCGATGGTTATAGAAAACCAAGAACCAATATTATAAATAGCCGAGAATTACAAGCATCCAAGCTTACAATCACGGAAGGTTGCCGAAGAACAACTTAGAGGAAAATTCTCACCAGTGTAGTCTGAAGTGCCTCTAATCAGCTATTCAACCTCCTTTATATAAGCCTAGGAGAATCTGGAAACTAATAAACTTGGCAACAGGAATATCTTTAGTTTCCTAAAACCGGAATTAATAGAGGAAACTAAATAAAGGCCCCCTAGAATATTTGGCAGTCTTTTTATTCCTTATTCAGCATCTCTTGGCTTTCCTTATGCGTCTACTCTAATCTTAGATGGGCTATTAACCATCTCAAGACAAGTTAATTGAGTAAGGCCCTTTAGAGACCAATTCGAATTAGTCTCCTCTTGGCCCAAGAAACCCGCAAATGAGTTCTCCACAGCTTGCTGGATTTGTCTTGCCTTCGCTCGTGTGATTGGTCCACTCGAAACATGTAAGCCTCCGAGATCTTGTGCATCAGCTCCCTCTTCACGAATCCCACTTCCGAGCTCGTGTGCTTCAGCCCCATCATCGTGCCCACGATCCTCATCACAAAGTCCTTCCGACCTAAGCTCGTCGGTTTGACCCCGAGTCGTATCATTCCCCCTCTCTTCAAAAGGATTCGTCCTCGAATCTGAACCTGCGTTAAAGGGAGAAAGATCAGAAACATTAAAAGTCGAACTTACTTGATACTCACCTGGAAGATCAATCTTATAAGCATTGTCATTGATCTTATCCAGAACTTGAAATGGTCCATCTCCACGTGGATTCAACTTGGAATTCCTCGGACTCGGAAATCTCTCCTTCGATCCTGTTTTTTTTTTCAGCTCTGTATTTTTTTTGGCCGAATTTTTTTTTCAGCTCTTTTTTATTTTCTTGCTGCTAACAATCTACAAAGAACAAACTCGATGAAGCGAAACTCAGCAAATTGAAACAAAAAAGGATAGGATAAACCCGATTTGGAGCCTGATGCTCTGATACCAAATGATGCGATTCCCGCCAAGAATGACGAGACCCGACAACTAAAGGAACCCAAGATCGTTCCACGATCAGATTTGATTGACGAACCCTCGACCCGTTGTTTACGACAAAAACAAGAACCTTGGTATAACTGACCTCAACCCGTTGTTTAATGCGAAACAAGAACCTCGGTATATAGGAAGACGCCACAAACGGTGGTGGAAAGCCGCTTGATAAGTCGATGAAGACGTCACAAACGGTGGTGGAAAGCCGTTTGATAAGTTGTTGATGAACGCCATGGAAACTTCCGATAAGTTCGAATTAGTTCTTCAAGAACCAAAGAGAATACTCTCACAATTTTCTGAATGTTCCTTTTAAAAATTGACTAAGATGAATTCTAATCCTAATCCGGCCATATCTCCTCTAAAGATAAGGAAAATAAAACCTAGAATATCGATAGCGATATGACATAATCTATAAAGATATGAAATCTAAATATCCCTAGAATATCTCTATGAGATTTAAACTTTAAACAAATCTGATGATATCTTCTCTTGATCATCAAATATTCTAGAAGCTTCCTTAAAATCTTGCTGAATTTAGCCTTGTCTGGAATCTTCTATATCTTGAATAATGTTGATGGATCTTTGTGGATCACGTGATTCATGTCCAATGGGCTTCCACGAATTTGCTTGAGCCCGACCCTCTTGAATCAGACCGTTGAGTTCATCTTTAAACTTCTTTGCTCGTGCTCGCGTAATCGGTCCAATTGGAACTTGAGTTGGATTCCTTGAAGTCGTGCTACGATTTGCATCAACTTTTCAGATCGATCTTTGAAAACACTTTCGAACCATTCAACTCATCAAGCATATCATCTAGTCGAGGAATGGGGTAACGATATTTTACTGTAATCTTGTTGATGGCCCGACTATCGACGCACATTCTCATCGATCCATCCTTCTTGGGCACCAAAAGTGCTGGTGCAGAACATGGGCTCATGGACTCCCGTATGTAACCCTTTTCAAGCAATTCATTCACTGCCGTTGCAGCTCCTTGGCCTCATTCGGATTGCACCGATATGCCGATCGATTAGGTAAAAGCAGAACCAGGAACGAGATCAATTTGATGCTCAATCCCCTGAATCGGAGGCAACCTTTCAGGCAACTCCGCAGGAAATACGTCAACGAACTCCTTTAAGAGAGCCATGAACCGAGGCGGAAGAGAAATATGTGCTTCGGGCGTTGCTTCCTGCATGAAAAGTATGAGAACTAAGTTGAAGTTCAACAGAGTCCTTTCAAGCTCTCCCAATGTCATCACCAAGCTTTCTTTCTTCAAGCCATTCACACTCGCACTATGGTCCTTTTGCACTTGTTATGGACTAAGTGGTGCTAAGACAATACTCTTCCCTTCTTTGGTGAATGAATAAGTATTATTGTATCCATCGTGCAAAGCCCTCCTATCGTATTGCCACGGTCTTCCCAATAGAAGATGACTTGCACTCATCGGAACCACGTCACATACTACTTCATCTTTATACATCTTCCCAATTGAGAATGGAATACGAACTTGCTGAGTAACTCGTGCCTCGCCTTGATCATTCAGCCATCTCAACTTATAGGGGCATGGATGCTTTGTAGTAGCCAGATTCAGCTTCTCCACCAAGGTCGTAGACGCAACATTGGTGCAATTCCCACTGTCGATGATAACTCCGCACACCTTATTTTGGATGGTGCACCGAGTTCGGAAAAGATTGTCCCGCTGTTCTTCTTCCAGCTTTGCTTCGGAACTCAAGACTCGACGAATCATGAGCATCTCACCCTCATCGGCAAACTCTACATTCTCTCCCTGCGCACCTCCAGAAACCTCCTCATCCACCCCTTCATCTTCACTCTCGATCTCTTGAGTGTTCTGGATGGTCATCACTCGCCGATTCGGACATTGGGAAGCTATGTGTCCTAATCCAAGACATTTGAAGCACTTGATGTCTCGGCTCCGAACAGGGCGTTGCGGATCGGTGTGCTTCTCCTTTCCCTTTGTCGCCTCAGCTTGAGGCCTTTGAGAGCCTCCTACATCCTTCTGCTGCGCATTCCACTTCGAAGAGGATCCTGAACTAGCAGCCACTGGTTTTGGGTAAAGCACCCGCGATGCATTGAGTTTGCGACGTTTTCGCTGTTTTTCCACCTTACTGGCCAGCGTAATCACATCTTCCCAAAAGACATAGGGCTGCAACTCCACGATATCCGCAATTTCCTTGTTCAAGCAATGGTCTGCTCCCGTGGCTCACTCAGTTCGCATCTCATCGACAACATTTCGAACTCCATGACATAATCTTCAACGGACATACCTCCCTGGCGAATACTCTGCAGTTTGAGGTACAAGTTTTGCTTGTAGTACTCGGGCATGAATCTTCTATGCATGATGCGCTTCATCTCCCGCCAACTACGAATCCCATCTCCCCTATCTCTTCTTCGCTGCGCCTTTAAGTTTTCCCACCACAGATTCGCATAATCGGTGAACTCGAGGGCAGCAAGTTGGCACTTCTGGGCTTCGGAGTACTCATAGCATTCGAACACCTTATCGACGCGCTGGACCCACTCGAGGTACTCTTCAGGGGAACTCGTGCCTTTGAATTGTGGAATCTTTAACTTGAGATTGGTACCTTCGTGGAACCGGCCGCTCTTCTTCTTCAGGAAGTTCATCCTCCAGGTCAGCTTCATCTTCCACTCGAACATTCCGTCTAGGAACTCGATGTGCACGTTGCGGAGGAGCTGGCGCCACAGCCATTCGATCAAGAGCTTGGATCACCAGATCGAGTCATGCAGAGAGCTCCTCTTGCCCCCGCTGAAGCCCAAGGAACTGGGCTTGCTCGAGTGTGAGTCCCCTCGGAACCTGATGGACGTTTTCCTCATCCATTGTGTTTCCCAGAATAATTCCTCACTAAACACTCGTGTATACACTCCTTCACGTGTTTCACTCGGCCAACAAGAACAAAACCTTATGCTCTGATACCAAATGATAAGCTCACGAACCAGAACTTGATAAAGAAAGAAGGGTGGAGGGTAGAACCAACTAAACTCACTCGATAAGATGACTCGCCATGAGTAAGAAAAATCGTTTTGATTCGCCACGCTCAAGGATGAATGATAAGAATCAGAGTTTTCGCCACTAAACAATGAACCTGTTTAGATAAGAAAAGATAAGAAACGCTCTAAGCAATTTCAATCAAAAATTCATCAAATTCGTCTGTCTTCCTCTCTTACAATAAGATGCATATTTATATAGAGGGAAGACACCCCCCCTGGACTATAAAATAGGAAACTGATATCTGATATCCTCTAGATTACTTTCCTAAAATAGAGTAATGTAATAATCTGAAATAGAAACTTAAGATTGCTGACTCAAGCTAATATAGGAATTAATATCTAATTAAGGGAAACTATTATCTTCTCGTAACAGCTGAAGTCTTTTAAAATATGGGCCATCACTTCGGGCTGGACTCCTCATCTCCTATTTCCGAGCACTTAAGTACGGTAAAGGGCCCGGGGAGAGTTGCAACAAGCTTCTTGGCCATGGAACGAGTGATAGGACTCGAACTAGATCTGGCCTCGTCTTGGACTGCATTCTTGGGCACATCAGGAAGGACGACCAATTGCTTACTTCAGCGAAAAACTAAGCGGGGCAGCCTTAAACTATCCAACTTATGATAAAGAGTTGTATGCATTGGTTCGAGCTTTAGAGACGTGGCAGCACTACCTATGGCCTAAGGAGTTCGTGAAACACACCGATCATGAGTCCTTGAAACACTTGAAAGGCCAACACAAACTAAACAAAAGACATGCCCGATGGGTGGAGTTCATTGAGACGTTTCCATACGTCATTCGGTACAAGCAAGGTAAGGAGAATGTGGTCGCCGATGTACTTTCTCGCAGGTATGCATTACTCTCTACACTTGATGCAAAATTGCTTTGTTTTGAGCACATTAAAAATTTATATGCTGATGACCATGAATTTTGTGAGGAATATCGGGCTTGTGAGAAAATCCCTTGTGGTAAGTTCTTTAGGCATGATGGGTTTCTGTTTCGAGGGAATAAGTTATGCGTGCCTAATTGTTCCCTGAGAGAGTTATTAGTGCAGGAATCACATGGTGGGGGATTAATGGGACATTTTTTGAGTTGCAAAGAACACTTCTATTGACCACATATGAAAAGAGATGTTGAGAGAATTTGTGGTAGATGTGTTACATGTAGGCAAGCTAAATTCATAGTGCAGCCTAACGGTTTGTATACTCCTTTACCAATTCCTAGTGAGCCTTGGATTGATATTTCAATGGATTTTGTGTTAGGATTACCTAGGACTAAACGTGGGAGAGATTCAATTTTTGTGGTTGTGGATAGATTTTCTAAAATGGCACACTTTATTCCATAACACAAAACGGATGACGCTTCGCATGTTGCTGATTTGTTCTTTAGGGAGATTGTGAGGTTACATGGCATGCCTAGAACAATTGTTTCGGATAGAGATGCTAAGTTCTTGAGCTATTTTTGGAAGACTTTGGGGTGTAGGTTAGGTACTAAGTTGTTGTTTTTTACTACTTGTCACCCAAAAACTGATGGACAAACGGAAGTAGTAAATAGAACTTTGTCCACTTTGTTGAGGGCAATCATAAAAAAGAACATCAAAACATGGGAAGAGTGTTTACCACATGTTGAGTTTGCTTCTAACAGATCTGTTCATTCTGCTACTAAATTTTCACCATTTGAAGTTGTTTATGGATTTAATCCTTTAACTCCATTGGATTTATCTCCTTTGCCTTTGACTGAGCATGTTAATTTAGATGGCAAAAAGAAAGCTGAATTTGTCAATCAGATTCATGAGAAAACAAGACTCAACATTGAGCGAAGAATGGAGCAGTATACAAAACACGCCAACAAGGGCTGTCATAAGCTGATTTTTGAACCCGGAGATTGGGCTTGGTTGCATATGAGGAAAGAGAGATTTCCGGCGCAAAGACGTTCCAAACTGCTATAAACTAGACTTACCTGGTGAGTACAATGTAAGTGATGATTTGCTTCCTTTTGATGTACGTGATGATTTGAGGACAAATCCTTTTGAAGAGGAGGGGAATGATGCAAATCGTAGCACGACTTCAAGGGATCCAGTTCAAGTTCCAATTGGACCGATTACGCGAGCACGAGCAAAGAAGTTTAAAGATGAGCTCAACGGCTTGATTCAAGAGGTTCGGGCTCAAGCAAATTCGTGGAGGCACATTGGACATGAATCACGTTGATATGATCCAGCTAGAGGACCCTTCACACGGGCTTGTGGAAGCATTCCTGGATGACGGGGTATGGCATGAAGTCGAGCATTGGGACATGCACGTGCTAGCTGGACTAAGAAAAAGAGCACGAGCCAAGCGAATCGAACTAGCCATGCAAAGGATGTTATTGCATGTCCATGGAGGAGTAGTCAAGCTCTTGGGCGGGCTGCATGTGGAACTAGAAGCCACGATCGTTCATATCTTAGAAATCTATTTAGAAGATGATCCAAGTTCAAAGGGCTGAATTCAGTTGCTTTTCAATTACTTGGGCCTATTTCATTTTGGGCTCATTATACTTAGGATTTATTTTAGTCAAGCCAATTAGCCCATTTAGGTTATCAGCTAGTATCTCTCTATAAATAGGCATGTGGCCTCTCTAGAAAAGACATATCAATTTTCATTCAACTTTGTGAGAGAGGTTTTCTCTAAGCTGTTCTGCATCAACTTCGACGATATTGCAAGTGTGATGACTTGTGATTCCTGACATTTATAATATTGGTTTCTAGCTCCTTATAGCTAGCGGGTCAATATTCCATATTATAATATTGTTCAATAAATTATTCGCCCACTTCAGATCCTTTTCTCTTTTTTTTCTCTTTTTTTTATCCTTTTTTCTTTTCATTTATTTTTTTTTGGGACGATTTTTTTTTGGATCGCTATGAACAGACTAGACAAAGCTAAATGGAAAAGGATAGAAATGGAAGATAGATAAAAAAAAAATTCTAGAATGATGAACAAGGAAAGAGCAAGGATAGATGAAACCTCAATTTGGAGCCTAAGCTCTGATACCAAAATGATGCGAACCCCGTCGAACCCGTCGCGGAACCCAGCAACAATGATATGGAATCAAATCCCGGATCGTCCAAGATAGAGATTTTGAAAGGTGGAATATCGACCCAGTAGCTATATAGAGCTAGAAACCAATATTATAAGAAGCTTAAGAACTACAAGTAATCGACTTGCAACCCTTGAAGCATAAGTTCAACAAGAACAATTTGGAGAATATCTCTCACACAAGATAGAAAATGGCAGAAAAGTTCTCTAAAAAATAACCTAGGGAGGAGCTTATAATGCTCTTGTAATCTGAAGACAACTAAGGAAAGCAAGCATATTCTAAAAGGCATATTCCAACCAGATTTGGTGGCCATCTTCTGGAAGGCATATTCCAACCTGATAGAAGGCATATTCCAACCAAATTTGGTGGCTATCTTCTAGAAGGCATATCCAACCAGATTTGAGGTAGTTGTGGTCATCCTTTAATCCCTCGATGTGTACTGATGAGGTCCAGCACTCTTGATGACCAAAATCAGCCCCGAGTCGACTTGTTCGTCTCTCGAACTGCGTGCCTCTTCCCGAATATGCGTCCATAAGTTCTGCAAGGCTTGTTCCAATTTCTTGGCACGTGCTCTGGTGACCGGTCCGGTAGAAATATGTAACTTGTCCTCATGCTCGGAGTCCGGCTCAACCCTATCACACTTGATACTCTCCCGGCAAATCGAGCTTGTATGCATTGTCATTAATCTTTTCTAAGACTTGGAATGGTCCATCTCCTCGCGGATTTAGCTTTGATTTCCTTTGGCTTGGAAACCTCTCCTTCCTGAAATGAACCCAAACCCAATCTCCCGGTTCGAAAGTGACATGCTTTCTTCCCTTGTTGGCTCGAGTGGCAGCTTGCTCGTTCTTGTGCAAGATGTGGTTCCTTGCTTCTTCATGGATCTTCTTCACAAATTCTGCCTTTCGCTTTCCATCAAGGCTAACAATCTCACCAATAGGCAATGGAATTAAATCCAATGGGGTTAGTGGATTAAAGCCATAAACAACCTCAAAGGGAGAAAACTTAGTAGAAGAATGCATGGCCCGATTATATGCAAACTCAATGAATGGAATGCAATCTTCCCAACTTTTCAAGTTCCTTTTAATAACAGCTCGCAGCAAAGTACCTAAGGTTCGATTTACAACCTCTGTTTGCCCATCAGTTTGTGGGTGGCAAGTGGTAGAAAACAATAGCTTTGCTCCCAATTTACCCCACAAAACACGCCAAAAGTGACTTAGGAACTTAACATCACGATCACTTACAATGGTTCTGGGAATGCCATGCAAACGCACTACTTCCCTAAAGAAAAGGTCCGCCACATGAGTAGCATCATTCGTCTTCGTACAAGGAATAAAATGAGCCATCTTTGAAAAACGATTCACTACTACAAAGATAGAATCCTTACCATTCTTAGTCCTAGGCAAACCCAAAACAAAATCCATTGATACATCAATCCATGTGATGCGAACCCCACGAGACCTGCCGCAAGACCCGACAACAAAGACTGGAAATCGAACCCGAATCGTCAAAAGAGATTAAGAGGGATGGAATACTGACCCGATGGTTATAGAAAACCAAGAACCAATATTATAAATAGCCGAGAATTACAAGCATCCAAGCTTACAATCACGGAAGGTTGCCGAAGAACAACTTAGAGGAAAATTCTCACCAGTGTAGTCTGAAGTGCCTCTAATCAGCTATTCAACCTCCTTTATATAAGCCTAGGAGAATCTGGAAACTAATAAACTTGGCAACAGGAATATCTTTAGTTTCCTAAAACCGGAATTAATAGAGGAAACTAAATAAAGGCCCCCTAGAATATTTGGCAGTCTTTTTATTCCTTATTCAGCATCTCTTGGCTTTCCTTATGCGTCTACTCTAATCTTAGATGGGCTATTAACCATCTCAAGACAAGTTAATTGAGTAAGGCCCTTTAGAGACCAATTCGAATTAGTCTCCTCTTGGCCCAAGAAACCCGCAAATGAGTTCTCCACAGCTTGCTGGATTTGTCTTGCCTTCGCTCGTGTGATTGGTCCACTCGAAACATGTAAGCCTCCGAGATCTTGTGCATCAGCTCCCTCTTCACGAATCCCACTTCCGAGCTCGTGTGCTTCAGCCCCATCATCGTGCCCACGATCCTCATCACAAAGTCCTTCCGACCTAAGCTCGTCGGTTTGACCCCGAGTCGTATCATTCCCCCTCTCTTCAAAAGGATTCGTCCTCGAATCTGAACCTGCGTTAAAGGGAGAAAGATCAGAAACATTAAAAGTCGAACTTACTTGATACTCACCTGGAAGATCAATCTTATAAGCATTGTCATTGATCTTATCCAGAACTTGAAATGGTCCATCTCCACGTGGATTCAACTTGGAATTCCTCGGACTCGGAAATCTCTCCTTCGATCCTTTTTTTTTTCAGCTCTGTATTTTTTTTTGGCCGAATTTTTTTTTCAGCTCTTTTTTATTTTCTTGCTGCTAACAATCTACAAAGAACAAACTCGATGAAGCGAAACTCAGCAAATTGAAACAAAAAAGGATAGGATAAACCCGATTTGGAGCCTGATGCTCTGATACCAAATGATGCGATTCCCGCCAAGAATGACGAGACCCGACAACCAAAGGAACCCAAGATCGTTCCACGATCAGATTTGATTGACGAACCCTCGACCCGTTGTTTACGACAAAAACAAGAACCTTGGTATAACTGACCTCAACCCGTTGTTTAATGCGAAACAAGCACCTCGGTATATAGGAAGACGCCACTAACAGTGGTGGAAAGCCGCTTGATAAGTCGATGAAGACGTCACAAACGGTGGTGGAAAGCCGTTTGATAAGTTGTTGATGAACGCCATGGAAACTTCCGATAAGTTCGAATTAGTTATTCAGAAACCAAAGAGAATACTCTCACAATTTTCTGAATGTTCCTTTTAAAAATTGACTAAGATGAATTCTAATCCTAATCCGGCCATATCTCCTCTAAAGATAAGGAAAATAAAACCTAGAATATCGATAGCGATATGACATAATCTATAAAGATATGAAATCTAAATATCCCTAGAATATCTCTATGAGATTTAAACTTTAAACAAATCTGATGATATCTTCTCCTGATCATCAAATATTCTAGAAGCTTCCTTAAAATCTTGCTGAATTTACCCTTGTCTGGAATCTTCTGTATCTTGAATAATGTTGATGGATCTTTGTGGATCACGTGATTCATATCCAATGGGCTTCCACGAATTTGCTTGAGCCCGACCCTCTTGAATCAGACCGTTGAGTTCATCTTTAAACTTCTTTGCTCGTGCTCGCGTAATCGGTCCAATTGGAACTTGAGTTGGATCCCTTCAAGTCGTGCTACGATTTGCATCAACTTTTCAGATCGATCTTTGAAAACACTTTCGAACCATTCAACTCATCAAGCATATCATCTAGTCGAGGAATGGGGTAACGATATTTTACTGTAATCTTGTTGATGGCCCGACTATCGACGCACATTCTTATCGATCCATACTTCTTGGGCACCAAAAGTGCTGGTACAGAACATGGGCTCATGGACTCCCGTATGTAACCTTTCTCAAGCAATTCATTCACTTGTCGTTGCAGCTCCTTGGCCTCATTCGGATTGCACCGATATGCCGATCGATTAGGTAAAAGCAGAACCAGGAACGAGATCAATTTGATGCTCAATCCCCTGAATCGGAGGCAACCTTTCAGGCAACTCCGCAGGAAATACGTCAACGAACTCCTTTAAGAGAGCCATGAACCGAGGCGGAAGAGAAATATGTGCTTCGGGCGTTGCTTCCTTCATGAAAAGTATGAGAACTAAGTTGAAGTTCAACAGAGTCCTTTCAAGCTCTCCCAATGTCATCACCAAGCTTTCTTTCTTCAAGCCATTCACACTCGCACTATGGTCCTTTTGCACTTGTTATGGACTAAGTGGTGCTAAGACAATACTCTTCCCTTCTTTGGTGAATGAATAAGTATTATTGTATCCATCGTGCAAAGCCCTCCTATCGTATTGCCACGGTCTTCCCAATAGAAGATGACTTGCACTCATCGGAACCACGTCACATACTACTTCATCTTTATACATCTTCCCAATTGAGAATGGAATACGAACTTGCTGAGTAACTCGTGCCTCGCCTTGATCATTCAGCCATCTCAACTTATAGGGGCATGGATGCTTTGTAGTAGCCAGATTCAGCTTCTCCACCAAGGTCGTAGACGCAACATTGGTGCAACTCCCACTGTCGATGATAACTCCGCACACCTTATTTTGGATGGTGCACCGAGTTCGGAAAAGATTGTCCCGCTGTTCTTCTTCCAGCTTTGCTTCGGAACTCAAGACTCGACGAATCATGAGCATCTCACCCTCATCGGCAAACTCTACATTCTCTCCCTGCGCACCTCCAGAAACCTCCTCATCCACCCCTTCATCTTCACTCTCGATCTCTTGAGTGTTCTGGATGGTCATCACTCGCCGATTCGGACATTGGGAAGCTATGTGTCCTAATCCAAGACATTTGAAGCACTTGATGTCTCGGCTCCGAACAGGGCGTTGCGGATCGGTGTGCTTCTCCTTTCCCTTTGTCGCCTCAGCTTGAGGCCTTTGAGAGCCTCCTACATCCTTCTGCTGTGCATTCCACTTCGAAGAGGATCGTGAACTAGCAGACACTGGTTTTGGGTAAAGCACCCGCGATGCATTGAGTTTGCGACGTTTTCGCTGTTTTTCCACCTTACTGGCCAGCGTAATCACATCTTCCCAAAAGGCATAGGGCTGCAACTCCACGATATTCGCAATTTCCTTGTTCAAGCAATGGTCTGCTCCCGTGGCTCACTCCGTTCGCATCTCATCGACAACATTTCAAACTCCATGACATAATCTTCAACGGACATGCCTCCCTGACGAATACTCTGCAGTTTGAGGTACAAGTTTTGCTTGTAGTACTCGGGCATGAATCTTCTATGCATGATGCGCTTCATCTCCCGCCAACTACGAATCCCATCTCCCCTATCTCTTCTTCGCTGCGCCTTTAAGTTTTCCCACCACAGATTCGCATAATCGGTGAACTCGAGGGCAGCAAGTTGGCACTTCTGGGCTTCGGAGTACTCATAGCATTCGAACACCTTATCGACGCGCTGGACCCACTCGAGGTACTCTTCAGGGGAACTCGTGCCTTTGAATTGTGGAATCTTTAACTTGAGATTGGTACCTTCGTGGAACCGGCCGCTCTTCTTCTTCAGGAAGTTCATCCTCCAGGTCAGCTTCATCTTCCACTCGAACATTCCGTCTAGAACTCGATGTGCACGTTGCGGAGGAGCTGGCGCCACAGCCATTCGATCAAGAGCTTGGATCACCAGATCGAGTCATACAGAGAGCTCCTCTTGCCCCCGCTGAAGCCCTAGGAACTGGGCTTGCTCGAGTGTGAGTCCCCTCGGAACCTGATGGACGTTTTCCTCATCCATTGTGTTTCCCAGAATAATTCCTCACTAAACACTCGTGTATACACTCCTTCACGTGTTTCACTCGGCCAACAAGAACAAAACCTTATGCTCTGATACCAAATGATAAGCTCACGAACCAGAACTTGATAAAGAAAGAAGGGTGGAGGGTAGAACCAACTAAACTCACTCGATAAGATGACTCGCCATGAGTAAGAAAAATCGTTTTGATTCGCCACGCTCAAGGATGAATGATAAGAATCAGAGTTTTCGCCACTAAACAATGAACCTGTTTAGATAAGAAAAGATAAGAAACGCTCTAAGCAATTTCAATCAAAAATTCATCAAATTCGTCTGTCTTCCTCTCTTACAATAAGATGCATATTTATATAGAGGGCAGACACCCCCCTGGACTATAAAATAGGAAACTGATGTCTGATATCCTCTAGATTACTTTCCTAAAATAGAGTAATGTAATAATCTGAAATAGGAAACTTAAGATTGCTGACTCAAGCTAATATAGGAATTAATATCTAATTAAGGGAAACTATTATCTTCTCGTAACAGCTGAAGTCTTTTAAAATATGGGCCATCACTTCGGGCTGGACTCCTCATCTCCTATTTCCGAGCACTTAAGTACGGTAAAGGGCCCGGGGAGAGTTGCAACAAGCTTCTTGGCCATGGAACGAGTGATAGGACTCGAACTAGATTTGGCCTCGTCTTGGACTGCATTCTTGGGCACATCAGGATGGTGAGTACAATGTAAGTGCTACTTTTAATGTTTCTGATTTGCTTCCTTTTGATGTACGTGATGATTTGAGGACAAATCCTTTTGAAGAGGAGTGGAATGATGCAAATCGTAGCACGACTTCAAGGGATCCTGTTCAAGTTCCAATTGGACCGATTACGCGAGCACGAGCAAAGAAGTTTAAAGATGAGCTCAACGGCTTGATTCAAGAGGTTCGGGCTCAAGCAAATTCGTGGAGGCACATTGGACATGAATCACGTTGATATGATCCAGCTAGAGGACCCTTCACACGGGCTTGTGGAAGCATTCCTGAATGACGGGGTATGGCATGAAGTCGAGCATTGGGACATGCACGTGCTAGCTGGACTAAGAAAAAGAGCACGAGCCAAGCGAATCGAACTGATGCGATTCCCGCCAAGAATGACGAGACCCGACAGCTAAAGGAACCCAAGATCGTTCCACGATCAGATTTGATTGACGAACCCTCGACCCGTTGTTTACGACAAAAACAAGAACCTTGGTATAACTGACCTCAACCCGTTGTTTAATGCGAAACAAGAACCTCGGTATATAGGAAGACGCCACAAACGGTAATGGAAAGCCGCTTGATAAGTCGATGAAGACGCCACAAACGGTGGTGGAAAGCCGTTTGATAAGTCGATGATGAACGCCACGGAAACTTCCGATAAGTTCGATTAGTTCTTCAAGAACCAAAGAGAATACTCTCACAATTTTCTGAATGTTCCTTTTATTAAAAATTGACTAAGATTAATATATATAGATATAAAGTAATCCTAATCTGGTCATATCTCCTCCTATAGATAAGGAAATTAAAACCAAGAATATCGTTAGAGATATGACATAATCTATAAAGATATAAAATCTAAATACCCCTAGAATATCTCTATGAGATTTAAACTTCAAACAAATCTGATGTTATCTTCTATTGATCATCAACTATTCTAGAAGCTTCCTCAAACACTTGCTGAATTTAGCATTGTCCATAATCTTCGATAACTCGAATAATGTTGATGGATCTTTGTGGATCACGTGATTCATGTCCAATGGGCCTCCACGAATTTGCTTGAGCCCAAACCTCTTGAATTAGGCCGTTGAGTTCATCTTTAAACTTCTTTGCTCGTGCTCGCGTAATCGGTCCAATTGGAACTTGAACTGGATCCCTTGAAGTCGTGCTACGATTTGCATCACGAACTAGCCATGCAAAGGATGTTATTGCATGTCCATGGAGGAGTAGTCAAGCTCTTGGGCGGGCTGCATGTGGAACTAGAAGCCACGATCGTTCATATCTTAGAAATCTATTTATAAGATGATCCAAGTTCAAAGGGCTGAATTCAGTTGCTTTTCAATTACTTGGGCCTATTTCATTTTGGGCTCATTATACTTAGGATTTATTTTAGTCAAGCCAATTAGCCCATTTAGGTTATCAGCTAGTATCTCTCTATAAATAGGCATGTGGCCTCTCTAGAAAAGACATATCAATTTTCATTCAACTTTGTGAGAGAGGTTTTCTCTAAACTGTTCTGCATCAACTTCGACGATATTGCAAGTGTGATGACTTGTGATTCCTGACATTTATAATATTGGTTTCTAGCTCCTTATAGCTAGCGGGTCAATATTCCATATTATAATATTGTTCAATAAATTATTCGCCCACTTCAGATCCTTTTCTCTTTTTTTTCTCTCTTTTTTATCATTTTTATTTTCTTTTATTTTTTTTTTGGGACGATTTTTTTTTTGGATTGCTATGAATAGACTAGACAAAGCAAAATGGAAAAGGATAGAAATGGAAGATAGATAAAAAAAAATTCTAGAATGATGAACAAGGAAAGAGCAAGGATAGATGAAACCTCAATTTGGAGCCTAAGCTCTGATACCAAAATGATGCGAACCTCGTCGAACCCGTTGCGGAACCCAGCAACAATGATATGGAATCAAATCCCGGATCGTCCAAGATAGAGATTTTGAAAGGTTGAATATCGACCCGGTAGCTATATAGAGCTAGAAACCAATATTATAAGAAGCTTAAGAACTACAAGTAATCGACTTGCAACCCTTGAAGCATAAGTTCACAAGAACAATTTGGAGAATATCTCTCACACAAGATAGAAAATGGAAGAAAAGTTCTCTAAAAAATATCCTAGGGAGGAGCTTATAATGCTCTTGTAATCTGAAGACAACTAAGGAAAGCAAGCATATTCTAAAAGGCATATTCCAACCAGATTTGGTGGCCATCTTCTGGAAGGCATAGTCCAACCTGATAGAAGGCATATTCCAACCAAATTTGGTGGCTATCTTCTAGAAGGCATATCCAACCAGATTTGAGGTAGTTGTGGTCATCCTTTAATCACTCGATGTGTACTGATGAGGTCCAGCACTCTTGATGACCAAAATCAGCCTCGAGTCGACTTGTTCGTCTCTCGAACTGTGTGCCTCTTCCCGAATATGCGTCCATAAGTTCTGCAAGGCTTGTTTCAATTTCTTGGCACGTGCTCTGGTGACCGGTCCGGTTGAAATATGTAACTTGTCCTCATGCTCGGAGTCCGGCTCAACCCTATCACACTTCATACTCTCCCGGCAAATCGAGCTTGTATGCATTGTCATTAATCTTTTCTAAGACTTGGAATGGTCCATCTCCTCGCGGATTTAGCTTTGATTTCCTTTGGCTTGGAAACCTCTCCTTCCTGAAATGAACCCAAACCCAATCTCCCGGTTCGAAAGTGACATGCTTTCTTCCCTTGTTGGCTCGAGTGGCAGCTTGCTCGTTCTTGTGCAAAATGTGGTTCCTTGCTTCTTCATGGATCTTCTTCACAAATTCTGCCTTTCGCTTTCCATCAAGGCTAACAATCTCGCCAATAGGCAATGGAATTAAATCCAATGGGATTAGTGGATTAAAGCCATAAACAACCTCAAAGGGAGAAAACTTAGTAGAAGAATGCATGGCCCAATTATATGTAAACTCAATGAATGGAATGCAATCTTCCCAACTTTTCAAGTTCCTTTTAATAACAGCTCGCAGCAAAGTACCTAAGGTTCGATTTACAACCTCTGTTTGCCCATCAGTTTGTGGGTGGCAAGTGGTAGAAAACAATAGCTTTGCTCCCAATTTACCCCACAAAACACGCCAAAAGTGACTTAGGAACTTAACATCACGATCACTTACAATGGTTCTGGGAATGCCATGCAAACGCACTACTTCCCTAAAGAAAAGGTCCGCCACATGAGTAGCATCATTCGTCTTCGTACAAGGAATAAAATGAGCCATCTTTGAAAAACGATTCACTACTACAAAGATAGAATCCTTACCATTCTTAGTCCTAGGCAAACCCAAAACAAAATCCATTGATACATCAATCCATGTAATGCGAACCCCACGAGAACTGCCGCAAGACCCGACAACAAAGACTGGAAATCGAACCCGAATCGTCAAAAGAGATTAAGAGGGATGGAATACTGACCCGATGGTTATAGAAAACCAAGAACCAATATTATATATAGCCGAGAATTACAAGCATCCAAGCTTACAATCACGGAAGGTTGCCGAAGAACAACTTAGAGGAAAATTCTCACCAGTGTAGTCTGAAGTGCCTCTAATCAGCTATTCAACCTCCTTTATATAAGCCTAGGAGAATCTGGAAACTAATAAACTTGGCAACTGGAATATCTTTAGTTTCCTAAAACCGGAATTAATAGAGGAAACTAAATAAAGGCCCCCTAGAATATTTGGCAGTCTTTTTATTCCTTATTCAGCATCTCTTGGCTTTCCTTATGCGTCTACTCTAATCTTAGATGGGCTATTAACCATCTCAAGACAAGTTAATTGAGTAAGGCCCTTTAGAGACCAATTCGAATTAGTCTCCTCTTGGCCCAAGAAACCCGCAAATGAGTTCTCCACACTTTGCTGGATTTGTCTTGCCTTCGCTCGTGTGATTGGTCCACTCGAAACATGTAAGCCTCCGAGATCTTGTGCATCAGCTCCCTCTTCACGAATCCCACTTCCGAGCTCGTGTGCTTCAGCCCCATCATCGTGCCCATGATCCTCATCACAAAGTCCTTCCGACCTAAGCTCGTCGGTTTGACCCCGAGTCGTATCATTCCCCCTCTCTTCAAAAGGATTCGTCCTCGAATCTGAACCGGCGTTAAAGGGAGAAAGATCAGAAACATTAAAAGTCGAACTTACTTGATACTCACTTGGAAGATCAATCTTATAAGCATTGTCATTGATCTTATCCAGAACTGGAAATGGTCCATCTCCACGTGGATTCAACTTGGAATTCCTCGGACTCGGAAATCTCTCCTTCGATCCTGTTTTTTTTTTTTCAGCTCTGTATTTTTTTTTGGCCGAATTTTTTTTTTCAGCTCTTTTTTATTTTCTTGCTGCTAACAATCTACAAAGAACAAACTCGATGAAGCGAAACTCAGCAAATTGAAACAAAAAAGGATAGGATAAACCCGATTTGGAGCCTGATGCTCTGATACCAAATGATGCGATTCCCGCCAAGAATGACGAGACCCGACAACTAAAGGAACCCAAGATCGTTCCACGATCAGATTTGATTGACGAACCCTCGACCCGTTGTTTACGACAAAAACAAGAACCTTGGTATAACTGACCTCAACCCGTTGTTTAATGCGAAACAAGAACTTCGGTATATAGGAAGACGCCACAAACGGTGGTGGAAAGCCGCTTGATAAGTCGATGAAGACGTCACAAACGGTGGTGGAAAGCCGTTTGATAAGTCGTTGATGAACGCCATGGAAACTTCCGATAAGTTCGAATTAGTTCTTCAGAAACCAAAGAGAATACTCTCACAATTTTCTGAATGTTCCTTTTAAAAATTGACTAAGATGAATTCTAATCCTAATCCGGCCATATCTCCTCTAAAGATAAGGAAAATAAAACCTAGAATATCGATAGCGATATGACATAATCTATAAAGATATGAAATCTAAATATCCCTAGAATATCTCTATGAGATTTAAACTTTAAACAAATCTGATGATATCTTCTCCTGATCATCAAATATTCTAGAAGCTTCCTTAAAATCTTGCTGAATTTAGCCTTGTCTGGAATCTTCTATATCTTGAATAATGTTGATGGATCTTTGTGGATCACGTGATTCATGTCCAACGGGCATCCACGAATTTGCTTGAGCCCAACCCTCTTGAATCAGACTGTTGAGTTCATCTTTAAACTTCTTTGCTCGTGTTCGCGTAATCGGTCCAATTGGAACTTGAGTTGGATCCCTTCAAGTCGTGCTACGATTTGCATCAACTTTTCAGATCGATCTTTGAAAACACTTTCGAACCATTCAACTCATCAAGCATATCATCTAGTCGAGGAATGGGGTAACGATATTTTACTGTAATCTTTTTGATGGCCCGACTATCGACGCACATTCTCATCGATCCATCCTTCTTGGGCACCAAAAGTGCTGGTACAGAACATGGGCTCATGGACTCCCGTATGTAACCCTTCTCAAGCAATTCATTCACTTGCCGTTGCAGCTCCTTTGCCTCATTCGGATTGCACCGATATGCCGATCGATTAGGTAAAAGCAGAACCAGGAACGAGATCAATTTGATGCTCAATCCCCTGAATCGGAGGCAACCTTTCAGGCAACTCCGCAGGAAATACGTCAACGAACTCCTTTAAGAGAGCCATGAACCGAGGCGGAAGAGAAATATGTGCTTCGGGCGTTGCTTCCTTCATGAAAAGTATGAGAACTAAGTTGAAGTTCAACAGAGTCCTTTCAAGCTCTCCCAATGTCATCACCAAGCTTTCTTTCTTCAAGCCATTCACACTCGCACTATGGTCCTTTTGCACTTGTTATGGACTAAGTGGTGCTAAGACAATACTCTTCCCTTCTTTGGTGAATGAATAAGTATTATTGTATCCATCGTGCAAAGCCCTCCTATCGTATTGCCACGGTCTTCCCATTAGAAGATGACTTGCACTCATCGGAACCACGTCACATACTACTTCATCTTTATACATCTTCCCAATTGAGAATGGAATACGAACTTGCTGAGTAACTCGTGCCTCGCCTTGATCATTCAGCCATCTCAACTTATAGGGGCATGGATGCTTTGTAGTAGCCAGATTCAGCTTCTCCACCAAGGTCGTAGACGCAACATTGGTGCAACTCCCACTGTCGATGATAACTCCGCACACCTTATTTTGGATGGTGCACCGAGTTCGGAAAAGATTGTCCCGCTGTTCTTCTTCCAGCTTTGCTTCGGAACTCAAGACTCGACGAATCATGAGCATCTCACCCTCATCGGCAAACTCTACATTCTCTCCCTGCGCACCTCCAGAAACCTCCTCATCCACCCCTTCATCTTCACTCTCGATCTCTTGAGTGTTCTGGATGGTCATCACTCGCCGATTCGGACATTGGGAAGCTATGTGTCCTAATCCAAGACATTTGAAGCACTTGATGTCTCGGCTCCGAACAGGGCGTTGCGGATCGGTGTGCTTCTCCTTTCCCTTTGTCGCCTCAGCTTGAGGCCTTTGAGAGCCTCCTACATCCTTCTGCTGCGCATTCCACTTCGAAGAGGATCCTGAACTAGCAGCCACTGGTTTTGGGTAAAGCACCCGCGATGCATTGAGTTTGCGACGTTTTCGCTGTTTTTCCACCTTACTGGCCAGCGTAATCACATCTTCCCAAAAGACATAGGGCTGCAACTCCACGATATCCGCAATTTCCTTGTTCAAGCAATGGTCTGCTCCCGTGGCTCGCTCAGTTCGCATCTCATCGACAACATTTCGAACTCCATGACATAATCTTCAACGGACATACCTCCCTGGCGAATACTCTGCAGTTTGAGGTACAAGTTTTGCTTGTAGTACTCGGGCATGAATCTTCTATGCATGATGCGCTTCATCTCCCGCCAACTACGAATCCCATCTCCCCTATCTCTTCTTCGCTGCGCCTTTAAGTTTTCCCACCACAGATTCGCATAATCGGTGAACTCGAGGGCAGCAAGTTGGCACTTCTGGGCTTCGGAGTACTCATAGCATTCGAACACCTTATCGACGCGCTGGACCCACTCGAGGTACTCTTCAGGGGAACTCGTGCCTTTGAATTGTGGAATCTTTAACTTGAGATTGGTACCTTCGTGGAACCGGCCGCTCTTCTTCTTCAGGAAGTTCATCCTCCAGGTCAGCTTCATCTTCCACTCGAACATTCCGTCTAGGAACTCGATGTGCACGTTGCGGAGGAGCAGGCGCCACAGCCATTCGATCAAGAGCTTGGATCACCAGATCGAGTCATGCAGAGAGCTCCTCTTGCCCCCGCTGAAGCCCAAGGAACTGGGCTTGCTCGAGTGTGAGTCCCCTCGGAACCTGATGGACGTTTTCCTCATCCATTGTGTTTCCCAGAATAATTCCTCACTAAACACTCGTGTATACACTCCTTCACGTGTTTCACTCGGCCAACAAGAACAAAACCTTATGCTCTGATACCAAATGATAAGCTCACGAACCAGAACTTGATAAAGAAAGAAGGGTGGAGGGTAGAACCAACTAAACTCACTCGATAAGATGACTCGCCATGAGTAAGAAAAGTCGTTTTGATTCGCCACGCTCAAGGATGAATGATAAGAATCAGAGTTTTCGCCACTAAACAATGAACCTGTTTAGATAAGAAAAGATAAGAAACGCTCTAAGCAATTTCAATCAAAAATTCATCAAATTCGTCTGTCTTCCTCTCTTACAATAAGATGCATATTTATATAGAGGGAAGACACCCCCCTGGACTATAAAATAGGAAACTGATATCTGATATCCTCTAGATTACTTTCCTAAAATAGAGTAATGTAATAATCTGAAATAGAAAACTTAAGATTGCTGACTCAAGCTAATATAGGAATTAATATCTAATTAAGGGAAACTATTATCTTCTCGTAACAGCTGAAGTCTTTTAAAATATGGGCCATCACTTCGGGCTGGACTCCTCATCTCCTATTTCCGAGCACTTAAGTACGGTAAAGGGCCCGGGGAGAGTTGCAACAAGCTTCTTGGCCATGGAACGAGTGATAGGACTCGAACTAGATCTGGCCTCGTCTTGGACTGCATTCTTGGGCACATCAGGAAGGACGACCAATTGCTTACTTCAGCGAAAAACTAAGCGGGGCAGCCTTAAACTATCCAACTTATGATAAAGAGTTGTATGCATTGGTTCGAGCTTTAGAGACGTGGCAGCACTACCTATGGCCTAAGGAGTTCGTGATACACACCGATCATGAGTCCTTGAAACACTTGAAAGGCCAACACAAACTAAACAAAAGACATGCCCGATGGGTGGAGTTCATTGAGACGTTTCCATACGTCATTCGGTACAAGCAAGGTAAGGAGAATGTGGTCGCCGATGTACTTTCTCGCAGGTATGCATTACTCTCTACACTTGATGCAAAATTGCTTTGTTTTGAGCACATTAAAAATTTATATGCTGATGACCATGAATTTTGTGAGGAATATCGGGCTTGTGAGAAAATCCCTTGTGGTAAGTTCTTTAGGCATGATGGGTTTCTGTTTCGAGAGAATAAGTTATGCGTGCCTAATTGTTCCTGAGAGAGTTATTAGTGCAGGAATCACATGGTGGGGGATTAATGGGACATTTTTGGAGTTGCAAAGAACACTTCTATTGACCACATATGAAAAGAGATGTTGAGAGAATTTGTGGTAGATGTGTTACATGTAGGCAAGCTAAATCCATAGTGCAGCCTAACGGTTTGTATACTCCTTTACCAATTCCTAGTGAGCCTTGGATTGATATTTCAATGGATTTTGTGTTAGGATTACCTAGGACTAAACGTGGGAGAGATTCAATTTTTGTGGTTGTGGATAGATTTTCTAAGATGGCACACTTTATTCCATAACACAAAACGGATGACGCTTCGCATGTTGCTGATTTGTTCTTTAGGGAGATTGTGAGGTTACATGGCATGCCTAGAACAATTGTTTCGGATAGAGATGCTAAGTTCTTGAGCTATTTTTGGAAGACTTTGGGGTGTAGGTTAGGTACTAAGTTGTTGTTTTTTACTACTTGTCACCCAAAAACTGATGGACAAACGGAAGTAGTAAATAGAACTTTGTCCACTTTGTTGAGGGCAATCATAAAAAAGAACATCAAAACATGGGAAGAGTGTTTACCACATGTTGAGTTTGCTTCTAACAGATCTGTTCATTCTGCTACTAAATTTTCACCATTTGAAGTTGTTTATGGATTTAATCCTTTAACTCCATTGGATTTATCTCCTTTGCCTTTGACTGAGCATGTTAATTTAGATGGCAAAAAGAAAGCTGAATTTGTCAATCAGATTCATGAGAAAACAAGACTCAACATTGAGCGAAGAATGGAGCAGTATACAAAACACGCCAACAAGGGCTGTCATAAGCTGATTTTTGAACCCGGAGATTGGGCTTGGTTGCATATGAGGAAAGAGAGATTTCCGGCGCAAAGACGTTCCAAACTGCTATAAACTAGACTTACCTGGTGAGTACAATGTAAGTGATGATTTGCTTCCTTTTGATGTACGTGATGATTTGAGGACAAATCCTTTTGAAGAGGAGGGGAATGATGCAAATCGTAGCACGACTTCAAGGGATCCAGTTCAAGTTCCAATTGGACCGATTACGCGAGCACGAGCAAAGAAGTTTAAAGATGAGCTCAACGGCTTGATTCAAGAGGTTCGGGCTCAAGCAAATTCGTGGAGGCACATTGGACATGAATCACGTTGATATGATCCAGCTAGAGGACCCTTCACACGGGCTTGTGGAAGCATTCCTGGATGACGGGGTATGGCATGAAGTCGAGCATTGGGACATGCACGTGCTAGCTGGACTAAGAAAAAGAGCACGAGCCAAGCGAATCGAACTAGCCATGCAAAGGATGTTATTGCATGTCCATGGAGGAGTAGTCAAGCTCTTGGGCGGGCTGCATGTGGAACTAGAAGCCACGATCGTTCATATCTTAGAAATCTATTTAGAAGATGATCCAAGTTCAAAGGGCTGAATTCAGTTGCTTTTCAATTACTTGGGCCTATTTCATTTTGGGCTCATTATACTTAGGATTTATTTTAGTCAAGCCAATTAGCCCATTTAGGTTATCAGCTAGTATCTCTCTATAAATAGGCATGTGGCCTCTCTAGAAAAGACATATCAATTTTCATTCAACTTTGTGAGAGAGGTTTTCTCTAAGCTGTTCTGCATCAACTTCGACGATATTGCAAGTGTGATGACTTGTGATTCCTGACATTTATAATATTGGTTTCTAGCTCCTTATAGCTAGCGGGTCAATATTCCATATTATAATATTGTTCAATAAATTATTCGCCCACTTCAGATCCTTTTCTCTTTTTTTTCTCTTTTTTTTATCCTTTTTTCTTTTCTTTATTTTTTTTTTGGGACGATTTTTTTTTTGGATCGCTATGAACAGACTAGACAAAGCTAAATGGAAAAGGATAGAAATGGAAGATAGATAAAAAAAAAATTCTAGAATGATGAACAAGGAAAGAGCAAGGATAGATGAAACCTCAATTTGGAGCCTAAGCTCTGATACCAAAATGATGCGAACCCCGTCGAACCCGTCGCGGAACCCAGCAACAATGATATGGAATCAAATCCCGGATCGTCCAAGATAGAGATTTTGAAAGGTGGAATATCGACCCAGTAGCTATATAGAGCTAGAAACCAATATTATAAGAAGCTTAAGAACTACAAGTAATCGACTTGCAACCCTTGAAGCATAAGTTCAACAAGAACAATTTGGAGAATATCTCTCACACAAGATAGAAAATGGCAGAAAAGTTCTCTAAAAAATAACCTAGGGAGGAGCTTATAATGCTCTTGTAATCTGAAGACAACTAAGGAAAGCAAGCATATTCTAAAAGGCATATTCCAACCAGATTTGGTGGCCATCTTCTGGAAGGCATATTCCAACCTGATAGAAGGCATATTCCAACCAAATTTGGTGGCTATCTTCTAGAAGGCATATCCAACCAGATTTGAGGTAGTTGTGGTCATCCTTTAATCCCTCGATGTGTACTGATGAGGTCCAGCACTCTTGATGACCAAAATCAGCCCCGAGTCGACTTGTTCGTCTCTCGAACTGCGTGCCTCTTCCCGAATATGCGTCCATAAGTTCTGCAAGGCTTGTTCCAATTTCTTGGCACGTGCTCTGGTGACCGGTCCGGTAGAAATATGTAACTTGTCCTCATGCTCGGAGTCCGGCTCAACCCTATCACACTTGATACTCTCCCGGCAAATCGAGCTTGTATGCATTGTCATTAATCTTTTCTAAGACTTGGAATGGTCCATCTCCTCGCGGATTTAGCTTTGATTTCCTTTGGCTTGGAAACCTCTCCTTCCTGAAATGAACCCAAACCCAATCTCCCGGTTCGAAAGTGACATGCTTTCTTCCCTTGTTGGCTCGAGTGGCAGCTTGCTCGTTCTTGTGCAAGATGTGGTTCCTTGCTTCTTCATGGATCTTCTTCACAAATTCTGCCTTTCGCTTTCCATCAAGGCTAACAATCTCACCAATAGGCAATGGAATTAAATCCAATGGGGTTAGTGGATTAAAGCCATAAACAACCTCAAAGGGAGAAAACTTAGTAGAAGAATGCATGGCCCGATTATATGCAAACTCAATGAATGGAATGCAATCTTCCCAACTTTTCAAGTTCCTTTTAATAACAGCTCGCAGCAAAGTACCTAAGGTTCGATTTACAACCTCTGTTTGCCCATCAGTTTGTGGGTGGCAAGTGGTAGAAAACAATAGCTTTGCTCCCAATTTACCCCACAAAACACGCCAAAAGTGACTTAGGAACTTAACATCACGATCACTTACAATGGTTCTGGGAATGCCATGCAAACGCACTACTTCCCTAAAGAAAAGGTCCGCCACATGAGTAGCATCATTCGTCTTCGTACAAGGAATAAAATGAGCCATCTTTGAAAAACGATTCACTACTACAAAGATAGAATCCTTACCATTCTTAGTCCTAGGCAAACCCAAAACAAAATCCATTGATACATCAATCCATGTGATGCGAACCCCACGAGACCTGCCGCAAGACCCGACAACAAAGACTGGAAATCGAACCCGAATCGTCAAAAGAGATTAAGAGGGATGGAATACTGACCCGATGGTTATAGAAAACCAAGAACCAATATTATAAATAGCCGAGAATTACAAGCATCCAAGCTTACAATCACGGAAGGTTGCCGAAGAACAACTTAGAGGAAAATTCTCACCAGTGTAGTCTGAAGTGCCTCTAATCAGCTATTCAACCTCCTTTATATAAGCCTAGGAGAATCTGGAAACTAATAAACTTGGCAACAGGAATATCTTTAGTTTCCTAAAACCGGAATTAATAGAGGAAACTAAATAAAGGCCCCCTAGAATATTTGGCAGTCTTTTTATTCCTTATTCAGCATCTCTTGGCTTTCCTTATGCGTCTACTCTAATCTTAGATGGGCTATTAACCATCTCAAGACAAGTTAATTGAGTAAGGCCCTTTAGAGACCAATTCGAATTAGTCTCCTCTTGGCCCAAGAAACCCGCAAATGAGTTCTCCACAGCTTGCTGGATTTGTCTTGCCTTCGCTCGTGTGATTGGTCCACTCGAAACATGTAAGCCTCCGAGATCTTGTGCATCAGCTCCCTCTTCACGAATCCCACTTCCGAGCTCGTGTGCTTCAGCCCCATCATCGTGCCCACGATCCTCATCACAAAGTCCTTCCGACCTAAGCTCGTCGGTTTGACCCCGAGTCGTATCATTCCCCCTCTCTTCAAAAGGATTCGTCCTCGAATCTGAACCTGCGTTAAAGGGAGAAAGATCAGAAACATTAAAAGTCGAACTTACTTGATACTCACCTGGAAGATCAATCTTATAAGCATTGTCATTGATCTTATCCAGAACTTGAAATGGTCCATCTCCACGTGGATTCAACTTGGAATTCCTCAGACTCGGAAATCTCTCCTTCGATCCTGTTTTTTTTTTTCAGCTCTGTATTTTTTTTTGGCCGAATTTTTTTTTCAGCTCTTTTTTATTTTCTTGCTGCTAACAATCTACAAAGAACAAACTCGATGAAGCGAAACTCAGCAAATTGAAACAAAAAAGGATAGGATAAACCCGATTTGGAGCCTGATGCTCTGATACCAAATGATGCGATTCCCGCCAAGAATGACGAGACCCGACAACTAAAGGAACCCAAGATCGTTCCACGATCAGATTTGATTGACGAACCCTCGACCCGTTGTTTACGACAAAAACAAGAACCTTGGTATAACTGACCTCAACCCGTTGTTTAATGCGAAACAAGAACCTCGGTATATAGGAAGACGCCACAAACGGTGGTGGAAAGCCGCTTGATAAGTCGATGAAGACGTCACAAACGGTGGTGGAAAGCCGTTTGATAAGTCGTTGATGAACGCCATGGAAACTTCCGATAAGTTCGAATTAGTTCTTCAAAACCAAAGAGAATACTCTCACAATTTTCTGAATGTTCCTTTTAAAAATTGACTAAGATGAATTCTAATCCTAATCCGGCCATATCTCCTCTAAAGATAAGGAAAATAAAACCTAGAATATCGATAGCGATATGACATAATCTATAAAGATATGAAATCTAAATATCCCTAGAATATCTCTATGAGATTTAAACTTTAAACAAATCTGATGATATCTTCTCTTGATCATCAAATATTCTAGAAGCTTCCTTAAAATCTTGCTGAATTTAGCCTTGTCTGGAATCTTCTATATCTTGAATAATGTTGATGGATCTTTGTGGATCACGTGATTCATGTCCAATGGGCTTCCACGAATTTGCTTGAGCCCAACCCTCTTGAATCAGACCGTTGAGTTCATCTTTAAACTTCTTTGCTCGTGCTCGCGTAATCGGTCCAATTGGAACTTGAGTTGGATCCCTTGAAGTCGTGCTACGATTTGCATCAACTTTTCAGATCGATCTTTGAAAACACTTTCGAACCATTCAACTCATCAAGCATATCATCTAGTCGAGGAATGGGGTAACGATATTTTACTGTAATCTTGTTGATGGCCCGACTATCGACGCACATTCTCATCGATCCATCCTTCTTGGGCACCAAAAGTGCTGGTACAGAACATGGGCTCATGGACTCCCGTATGTAACCCTTCTCAAGCAATTCATTCACTTGCCGTTGCAGCTCCTTGGCCTCATTCGGATTGCACCGATATGCCGATCGATTAGGTAAAAGCAGAACCAGGAACGAGATCAATTTGATGCTCAATCCCCTGAATCGGAGGCAACCTTTCAGGCAACTCCGCAGGAAATACGTCAACGAACTCCTTTAAGAGAGCCATGAACCGAGGCGGAAGAGAAATATGTGCTTCGGGCGTTGCTTCCTTCATGAAAAGTATGAGAACTAAGTTGAAGTTCAACAGAGTCCTTTCAAGCTCTCCCAATGTCATCACCAAGCTTTCTTTCTTCAAGCCATTCACACTCGCACTATGGTCCTTTTGCACTTGTTATGGACTAAGTGGTGCTAAGACAATACTCTTCCCTTCTTTGGTGAATGAATAAGTATTATTGTATCCATCGTGCAAAGCCCTCCTATCGTATTGCCACGGTCTTCCCAATAAAAGATGACTTGCACTCATCGGAACCACGTCACATACTACTTCATCTTTATACATCTTCCCAATTGAGAATGGAATACGAACTTGCTGAGTAACTCGTGCCTCGCCTTGATCATTCAGCCATCTCAACTTATAGGGGCATGGATGCTTTGTAGTAGCCAGATTCAGCTTCTCCACCAAGGTCGTAGACGCAACATTGGTGCAACTCCCACTGTCGATGATAACTCCGCACACCTTATTTTGGATGGTGCACCGAGTTCGGAAAAGATTGTCCCGCTGTTCTTCTTCCAGCTTTGCTTCGGAACTCAAGACTCGACGAATCATGAGCATCTCACCCTCATCGGCAAACTCTACATTCTCTCCCTGCGCACCTCCAGAAACCTCCTCATCCACCCCTTCATCTTCACTCTCGATCTCTTGAGTGTTCTGGATGGTCATCACTCGCCGATTCGGACATTGGGAAGCTATGTGTCCTAATCCAAGACATTTGAAGCACTTGATGTCTCGGCTCCGAACAGGGCGTTGCGGATCGGTGTGCTTCTCCTTTCCCTTTGTCGCCTCAGCTTGAGGCCTTTGAGAGCCTCCTACATCCTTCTGCTGCGCATTCCACTTCGAAGAGGATCCTGAACTAGCAGCCACTGGTTTTGGGTAAAGCACCCGCGATGCATTGAGTTTGCGACGTTTTCGCTGTTTTTCCACCTTACTGGCCAGCGTAATCACATCTTCCCAAAAGACATAGGGCTGCAACTCCACGATATCCGCAATTTCCTTGTTCAAGCAATGGACTGCTCCCGTGGCTCACTCAGTTCGCATCTCATCGACAACATTTCGAACTCCATGACATAATCTTCAACGGACATACCTCCTTGACGAATACTCTGCAGTTTGAGGTACAAGTTTTGCTTGTAGTACTCGGGCATGAATCTTCTATGCATGATGCGCTTCATCTCCCCCAACTACGAATCCCATCTCCCCTATCTCTTCTTCGCTGCGCCTTTAAGTTTTCCCACCACAGATTCGCATAATCGGTGAACTCGAGGGCAGCAAGTTGGCACTTCTGGGCTTCGGAGTACTCATAGCATTCGAACACCTTATCGACGCGCTGGACCCACTCGAGGTACTCTTCAGGGGAACTCGTGCCTTTGAATTGTGGAATCTTTAACTTGAGATTGGTACCTTCGTGGAACCGGCCGCTCTTCTTCTTCAGGAAGTTCATCCTCCAGGTCAGCTTCATCTTCCACTCGAACATTCCGTCTAGGAACTCGATGTGCACGTTGCGGAGGAGCAAGCGCCACAGCCACTCGATCAAGAGCTTGTGTCAGCACCCCATTTTGGCTCACCATTCCAAACAACGATATTAGCAATGATCCAAGCCACGACTTGAGCAGAACACAGAAAACGGCTCGGCAGAGCAAGAAATCCTATTCATCCTCAATTGGCAAATGAGCAAATGACCCATTGGACATGACGAGAAGGACTCACGGGTCACCAAAGGGCAACAGAGCGACCAGAGAGCTCAACAATGTCCAAAACGGCATTTTCGTGGGACTACATGACACGGACGTTACTATTTCCGGATATTTCGTCGGGCGTCGGAAGATAGTAAATATTGGACTCCAAAAATCCACATCAATGCCAAATAGATGAAAAGTGTCCCCAAAGGCATTTTGCAATCATCTGCTCTATACAGAACAACTTTCTGTATACAGACAACTTTTCAGTGGAAGTCCAAAAATGCCGGTTTCCTGGAGAAAAGTTAATTCCAAATATCAGACGCGCCATGTCCCATCAACACACAGAGCATGAACAATGCTTCAGATTGTCTCTTGGAAGTCACACAGAACACTTCAAATGACTTCCGAACGGCAAAACAAGCATACCCCTCTTGCAGAAGAGCATAGCCGGAGAATGGTCTGATGGAATTACGGCAAAAAAGAAGTTCTAACCGCATTGCCCAGAAACCTCTAGCAGACATCACAATTGGGCAAAACAGACGGCAAAACCCTTCACGGTTTCCCGAGTAACCTCCGAAGAGCGGAATGACCATTTTCA